>NC_041403.2:105739736-106039736 GCF_900747795.2 Erpetoichthys calabaricus
CACAGGATGGTGGTCTGTAGGATGACGTTGGAGATTAAGAAGAGGGGGTGAGTGAAGGCAGAGCCCAGGATCAAATGGTGGAAGTTGAAAAAGGAAGACTGCAAGGCTGAGTTTAGGGAGGAGGTGAGACAGGTACTGAGTGGCAGTGAAGAGTTTTCAGGCAGGGTGCTTGGCGTGATAGCTGGACAGAGGAAGGAGGAAAAGGAAACCTGGTGTGGTGGAATGGGGAAGTACAGGAGAGTATACAGAGGAAGAGGATGGTGAAGAAGAAGTGGGATAGTCAGAGAGATTCAGAAAGTAGACAAGAGTATAAGGAGATAAGGTGCAAGGTGAAGAGAGAGGTGGCAAAGGCTAAAGAAAAGGCATATGATCAGTTGTATGAGAGGTTGGACACTAAGGAGAAAGAAAAGGACCTGTACCGATTGGATAGACTGAGGGACCGAGCTAGGAAGGATGTGCAGCAGGTTAGGGTGAATGTGCAGCAGGTTAGGGTGATAAAGGATAAAGATGGAAACATACTCATAAGTGAGGAGGGTGAGTTGAGCAGATGGAAAGAGTACTTTGAGAGGCTGATGAAAGAAGAGAATGAGAGAGAAAGAAGGTTGAATGATGTGGATATAGTGAATTAGGAAATGCAACGGATTAGCAAGGAGGACAGCTATGAAGAGGATGAAGAACAAAAAGGACATTGGTCCAGATGACATATCTGTGGAAGCATGAAAGTGTTTAGGAGAGACGGCAGTGGAGTTTTTAAACAGATTGTTTAATGGAATCTTGGAAAGTGAGAGGATGCCTGAGGAATGGAGAAGAAGTATTCTGGTACCGATTTTTAAGAATAAAGGGGATGTGCATAGCTGTAGTAACTACAGGGGGATAAAATTCATGAGCCACAGCATGAAGTAATGGGAAAGAGTAGTGGAAGCTAGGTATGGTTTCATGCCAAGAAAGAGCACCACTGCACCAGAGCACAATGTTTGCACTGAGAGTGTTGATGGAGAAGTATAGAAGGCCAGAAGGAGTTGCATTGCGTTTTTGTGGACATGGAGAAAGTGTATGACAGGGTGCCTCGAGAGGAGTTGTGTATTGTATGAGGAAGTCAGGAGTGGCAGAGAAGTATGTAAGAGTGGTACAGGATATGTACAAGGGAAGTGTGACTGTGGTGAGGTCTGTGGTAGGAGTGACGGATGCATTCAACATGGAGGTTGGATTACATCTGGGATCGGCTCTGAGCCTTATTTGCAATATTGATGGACAGGTTGACAGACAGGATTAGATAGGAGTCCCCATGGACTATGATGTTTGCTGATGACATTGTGATCTATAGCGAGAGTAGGGAGCAGGTTGAGGAGACACTGGAGAGGTGGAGATATGCTCCAAAGAGGAAAGGAATGAAGGTCAGTAAGGAACAAGACAGAATACATGTGTGTGAATGAGAGGGAGGTCAGTGGAATGGTGAGAATGCAAGGAATAGAGTTGGCGAGGGTGGATGAGTTTAAATACGTGGGATCGACAGTACAGAGTAACAGGGAATGTGGAGGAGAGGTGAAAAGAGACTGCAGGCAGAGTGGAATGGGTGGAGAAGAGTGTCAGGAGTAATTTGTGACAGACGGGTATCAGCAAGAGTGAAAGGGAAGGTCTACAGGACAGTAGTGAGTCCAGCTATGTTATATGGGTTGGAGATGGTGGCACTGACCAGAAAGCAGGAGACAGAGCTGGAAGTGTTATAATTAAAGATGCTAAGATTTGCATTGGGTGTGACAAGGATGGATAGAATTAGAAATGAGTACATTAGAGGGTCAGCTCAGGTTGGAAGGTTGGGAGACAAAGTCAGAGAGGTGAGATTGCGTTGGTTTGGACATGTGCAGAGGAGAGATTCTGAGTATATTGGGAGAAAGATGCTAAGGATAGAGCTGCCAGGCAAGAGGAAGGCCTAAGAGAAGGTTTATGGATGTGGTGAGAGAGGACATGCAGGTAATGGATGTAACAGAGCAAGATGTAGAGGACAGGAAGATATGGAAAAAGATGATCGGCTGTGGCAACCTCTAATGGGAGCTGCCAAAAGAAGAAGAAGAAGAAATGTGATAGTAATCAGATGGGCACTGAGCTACTTTTCATTTTAGATGTGACACGTAAAATAAGGTATAGGTTAAGAAGGGCCATAGAACAAAGAAGAAATTCATCAAAGCACTGAATAATCAGTCTGCTGCTGTAAAATATCTTAAAATAGACAGAAGAATTGGAGAAATTCAGAATAGTTCCCCTGGCTAGTCACAACACTGGAAACATTTAGCATATTATGATGTGCAGATTACTTAATTCTGCTGTTTATCATTTGTTTTCTTGATCTGTGGCTTCTTGATTTCACAATTGTGAATGTACAGTCTTTATGTGCATCTATACATGTTCTCTTTTATGAAGATAAGTGAAATATTTCTTGAAATGACTCTACCTCTTTCTGTTGAACTGGCGACCCCTGCTGGATATATTGTAGATGGCAATGCATTCATGTTTTTTCACAACAGCGGCAAGTAAGAACACGTTTGGTGAGGCTCAGATAAATTAAATATAAAGTTCATTATTAAAATGTAATACTTTTTTCTGGTATTGTCATGTGAAAATACACCAGGAATTAAGTAAGTAAAAATTGAAGGATCATATGGTCTCGATATCTAATGATAGTCAACATTCTAATAACCACATTCTCAAAAGGTTGTCTGTTTATAGTGACCTACACAGGAATTCCTTTTTATAACAATCATGACAGTATGGGAGAGTAATCAACAATAGTGAAAAGAGATCGAAATGTGAAAAAAATAAGTTGACTACTGTTGTTCTTATGTTCCTTTTTGGTTAGGTGATGAAGGAATAAGGTTGTCCTCAAACTGCCTTGTGTCTATGGCGAGCCAAGTCGCTGAAGGAATGTGTTATCTGGAGTCACGAAATTACATTCACCGGGACCTGGCAGCAAGAAACATTCTTGTAAACGAATATGGCACCTGTAAAGTGGCTGATTTTGGATTGGCTCGTCTTATTGATGTAAGTAGACTCCTATAACTGCCTCTGTGTGGAGTAATGTAATTTGTTGATTAGAGTATTTAAACAAAAAATTCCTTTCTCTGCTTAGTCTTCCATTCATCCTTAGTTTGGTGATATTATACATATATAATGTTCTTGTGAGAATTCATTGTGCGTGGTTTTTGGTTACATACAGTGGATATCAAAAGTTCACCCTTAATAATAATTCTTTGCATTTATATAGCGCTTTTCTCACTACTCAAAGCGCTCAGCAATTGCAGGTTAAGGGCCTTGCTCAAGGGCCCAACAGAGTCTCTTTTGGCATTTACGGGATTCGAACCGGCAACCTTCCGATTGCCAGTGCAGATCCCTAGCCTCAGAGCCACCACTAATAAAACATTGTCTGTCGTTGGCTGGAATTAAAGCAAACCATATCAGACTTTACATCTTCCTTAATAAGTCTTTGTAGCAAAAATAAATGAATGAAAAGCAAAGGGATTACAGTGATCCCTTGTTATATCACGCTTCGACTTTCGCGGCTTCACTCCATCGCGGATTTTATATGTAAGCATATTTAAATATATATCGCGGATTTTTCGCTGCTTCGCGGGTTTCTGCGGACAGTGGGTCTTTTAATTTCTGGTACATGCTTCCTCAGTTGGTTTGCCCAGTTGATTTCATACAAGGGACGCTATTGGCAGATGGCTGAGAAGCTACCCAACTTACTTTCTCTCTCTCTGTCTTGCACTGACGTAGGGGGGTGTGAGCAGGGGGGCTCTTCGCACACGTAGACGATAGGGACGTTGCTACCTTCTGTGTGCAGCAGCTTCCTGAAGGACATGCTGCACGGTGCTTCGCATACTTAAAAGCTCAAAGGGCACGTATTGATTTTTGACTTTGTTTTTCATTGGCTCTCTCTCTCTTCCTGCTCCTGACGGAGGGGGTGTGAGCTGCCGTCTTCAACAACTTTGTACCGGCGGTGCTTCGCATACTTAAAAGCCAAACAGTCCTATTGATTTTTTTTTTGACTGCTTGCTTTGTTCTCTCTCTCTCTCTCCTGACGCACACTCCTTTGAAAAGGAAGATATGTTTGCATTCTTTTAATTGTGAGACTGAACTGTCATCTCTGTCTTGTCATGGAGCACAGTTTAAACTTTTGAAAAAGAGACAAATGTTTGTTTGCAGTGTTTGAATAACATTCCTGTCTCTCTACAACCTCCTGTGTTTCTGCGCAAATCTGTGACCCAAGCATGACAATATAAAAATAACCATATAAACATATGGTTTCTACTTGGTGGCTCTGGAACGCAACCCCCGCGATGGAGGAGGGATTACTGTATTTTAGATTGAAAATATTACAAAATATTCTTTAGAAAGTTTTTTCTGTATTCATATTTAACTAGTGACATTCCACGTATCTTGTGTCCTAGGTTCGAATCCTCCACTTGGTTGTTGTGGCGACTTCACATTCTCCCTGTGTCTTTCCTCCCACATCTACTGAGATGTGCAGGTTAGGTTAGTTGGCAACACTGACTTGGCACCAGTGAGCATGTGATTGAGCCCTATGATGGACTGGTTTTGTTTCTAGGGCTGGTTCCTGTCTTGCACCTAGTGTTACCAAGATATACTCTGGCATCCTACAGCCTCAATTTGCATTAAGTCAGTTTGGGAATGTTGGTTGCTTTGGAAAAGGTGTTTGTGGCTCACAAGGAGCCAATAGAAGATCTACACAGCCTTATTTTTGAAAGTGGTGCATCAGGCCAGTGATACAAAAGAATTAGAAAAGTACTGCAAATATCATGGAACATTGTGAATATCATCATTAAAATGTGAGGGAAATACAGCAGCCTCAGGTCAACACTAAAATCAAGATGTTTCTTCAAAATTGATAACCAAAGCAGAAAATTTTGGCCTTAATTCTAAAAAATATTTTCAACACAAAGTCAACACAGCTCATTACCCAGACAGTATTTCCTGTTAAGCATGGTGAAGGTAGCATGATATCGTAGGGATGCCTCAGCAGGAGTGGGAATTCCAGACAGAAAAATTTGGAAAAGTAATAGTTCCAAAGATCGTCATCATCATTAGCCAAAAAATCCAACTCCCTAAAAGCTTGTTGCCCTTGTTTACTATATGACCATTTGCACAGTCTTCAGGCAGTGGCAAACAAACCATATTGTGTCAAACCATTAGGCTTTGAATAGGCTGATGGAAATGAGATTTAGAGCTTTCTGTACACAGGGAGTGAATCACATTTGTGTTTTAAATGTGCTTTGGTTTCTGATCCTGATAAGTGATAACAGGAAAACTATTTAAACTGACAAAAACAAAAAAAAAGTTCTTCAGTACAAATATGCAGCATTGGCCCTCTTAAAAAGAAAACTAAAACAGAGTCTGTACATAATGTTTATCACTTGAACATGTTTGTCACATCAACACACATTACAATAAGGGCTTGGTGAAATGAATAATTATTCACCTAAGTCATCATTTAGCTGCTTTGGCTGCATTTCCCTGGGTGTCAACATTTACTACTTTCTCCAGAATGTTGCATACAGATGGGTCATAGTTGCCGTAAATATACGCAAGAGTTCTCTTCAGTTTTTCTTTTATAAATCCTGACTTTGGCATGAAAGGATGGTATACAAACATTTTGAGCCTTTTTTTGTGCATACGCAAGCTTTATAAATCTGACCCCAGGTGTGTAAATGTGAAAGTGACCAAATTGACATACTGCAGGAGTCAAAGCAGAAGTACAAAGTTCATTGAAGGGTGTGCACGCTTATGCAAGCAAAGGATTCCATCTTTTTATACAAGTATAACTATTTCTACTATTAATGAACCATTTGTTTTTCACTTCAGTATTGTTGATTACAGTTGTTTTTATTAAAGATAAAGAAGGCTTGACATCATTTGTCTTTCTTTCAGCCTTCAGAAGAACAAAACTGAAATTTCAAAACAAGTATGTAGACCTTTGAAATCCACACTAATTAACATTTGGTGAACATATGCTGATGGACTTGTAAATGTACAATTTATGATTTGTGTTAGTTTTTTTTTATATTTTTTGATTAGAGATCACCGAATGATCACAGATCACTCTGGTAGCAGATAATATTTTGTGTAGCACTTACAGTCACGTGACCCTACCTTAAAATGAGATTTTTTGATGTTACCTGTGGCTCCTCATTGATTGACTTAAGCTGTTGTCTGTGACTATGGATAGGATTCTGATCCTATACACTTGTGTATATATTCTGTGGTAAATGGTAAATATTAAATATTATAAGGGATTGAACCACACAGCAAAATGAAAATAAGTATCGGGTCAGGTCAGGTTATTTCAGGTTGGGGAACATGCACTGGTACAGCACGTTGCTGCACCTACCAAACAACGAAACAGCTGAGGATCCTGGTTGGCAACCACCTACACAGACAGTCCAGTCCACCCTCTGGAAATGATCATCTATCTGCTGCAGTCAGGTGTTATGTGGGCATCCCATTGGCCTGTTCCCGCCGCTCAACAACGAGGATCCTGTCAGTTGGATCACCCTCTGGGAATTGCACCACATGGTCGTAGTGCCGTAACGGACCCTCCCTCACAATGTAGGTAATGTGCTTTATTCTGGACTCTGTGAGCAACCGCTCATTCGACACGAATTCAAACCAGCAGTACCCAAGGATTCTCTGAAGAGACACAGTACCAAAGGAGTCCAGTCTTTGTCTCGGGTCACTGGATAGCGTCCATGTCTTGCAACCATACAGCAAGATAGGAAGCACCAGGACTCTAAAGACTTGGACCTTTGTCCTTTTGCATAGACATTGGAAGTGCTATATACCTCTTTCCAGTGACCTCATGACCCCCCATGCTCTCCCAATCCATCTACTGACTTCATTGGAAGAGTCACCAGAGTCATGAATGTTGCAGCCAAGCTAAATAATCCTCTCAATAAGGTCGACACTCTCTCTGCTGACAGACACACTGCTGATGGCTGTGCCCAAGAGGTTATTAAAGGCCTGGATCTTGTTTTTTATCTAGGACACTCACAAGCCCAGACACTCAGACTCCTCACTCAGTCTCTTGAGAGCCCTGTTCAGAGCCTCCATTGACTCTGCAAAGAACAAAACATCATTGACAAAGTCAAGATTAGTGAATCTTAATTCACCAACAGATGCCACAGAGCCGCTGGACCCCACATGACCTTGCCCAACACCCAGTCTATGCAAGCACTGAACAGAGTAGTAACAAGAACACACCCCTGACAAACCCCAGAATCAACTGGCAAAAACACAGAGGTTCTGCCTCCACTCTGCACAGCACTCACAGTATCAGTGTACAGTCCATGATATCCAGCAACTTTGAGGAGATCCCACAAAGTCTGAGGATGTCCCAAAGGGCAACTTGATCAACTGAGTCGAACACTTTATGAAAATCGACAAAGGCTGCAAAAAATCTCTGCCAATATTCACGTTTGCACTCCATGAGAACCCTCAGTGCCAGGATGCAGTCGATGGAAGATTTCTTAGGCATTAAACCAGATTGCTCCAGTAGCTGGTAGGTGAGCAAGTAATCATGGATCGTATTGAGGATGATCCAGGCAAGGACCTTACCTGGCACTGAGAGCAGTGTTACCCCCTGTAGTTGCCACAATCCAGGGGATCACTCTTCCCTTTCTAGATAGGGACGACAAAAATGGAAATCCCAAATGGAATCAAAGCTTGTTTATAATGCCAGGATGACAGCCTTACCACCAGCCTGGAGAAGTTTACCCCGGATACCATAGATCCCTGCAGCCTTCCCTCAGCTGGTTCATCTCCTGTGCAATCTCAGTGGGATTGCGTGGTTCACAGCTGATTGGAAGATCATCCTCAAGACCCGTGGACCCCGAGATATCCAACGTCCTAGCCGGAGGATCAGCTTTAAACAGCTGTTCAAAGTAGCCAGTTCAGCGTGTCACAAACTGCAGTGTCATCCATAATGACCATTCCATCAGCCGTGACTGTGACTCTCCGAGGAACAGATTCGGATGTGTGTAATGCTTTGATTCCTCTATAAGAAGGACATGGGTCACTAGACCACACATGGTGTGTCACTTGTTCACAAATTCCTCTAACAAATGCCTGCTTATCTGCCCTCAGAGCCCTCGCAGCCATACTTCTCAGTTCCCGGTACAGACCGGATTTGCCATCAAGCTGTGCACTGCAACTCCTCTCAATGATATCCACAGCGCCTTGTGAGATGAAACCCCTCTCTTCTGGGAACGCTGTGTGACAAATAGAGGACACTGTCGTCCTCTTGAACCCTCATGTTTGACTCCAGACACCAGGTAAAAGTCAAATATTTATTTATTTGGACACTAATAAAGTGCACAAAGCACCTACACTCCACAATACTCATAAATCAATAAACAATCACTACAATAAACAATCCTCCACTCCCAGACGCATTGCCACCCAGCTCAGCTCAACGTCTGTGATTTCCCACAGTCCTTTTACAGTCCTTGACCCGGAAGTGTTTCGCCCTCTGTGTCCACGTGACTAGGAACACTTCCAGGTCAGATAAAAATCCTTTCTTCTTCACCCCAGAAGCACGTCATTTCTCCTGTCCATGTGACTTGAATGTACTTCTGGGGCATAGGACAAATAATCTTTGTTCCTCCCTGCAGCGTCCCCTAGCAGCCCCCACGGCATCCAGCAGGGTTGGGGATAAAAACTGCATTGTCCAGGATTCCCTGCTGGCATTCGGGGCACCTCCATGCTGCAGGGAGGGCTCCACCTGGCGGCCTAGGGGTATTGGCCGGGATGAACGGCCAGCCACATATCACAGTACCCTCCTCCCAGCGAAAAACCATGGTTTGCAGCGCCCAGCCCCGCGAGGGACATCTTCCTCCAAGGTGATCCAAAGGTCGGACCTCAGCAATCTAGCTGACACTCCTGTGCAAACCTAGGAGGAACAATATAAGAATAAATATTTTGATCCCCTGTCCTCCTAGTACAACTTCTCCATCCGTGGCCCGGCCTGCAGCATTCATAGCACAGCCGCGGTCCCCTTGGTAGTCTCTCTCTGCTAGAGTGGAAGCACCTTGGAACATCTGGCTCCACCCTTTTCTCCACTGAGGAGGATTTATCAGCCGCCCTTGAGCTTTCCAACCCCTTTTCCAACTTGTCAGGAGACCCCTTTTTATTTTAGTGATCTCCTGTTTAATCTGGGGCTTGTTCACAGTTTGGGTCTCCCTATGAGTAAAAGAGAGCCCCTTTCCTGTCTGCACCCCTTTAGATTTAACAGCAACCGGTGGCGGCGTCTTTAGATCCACCTCGCTCCATAAGACAGCACTGTTCAGTTGCTCTGACACGATCAGATCTTCCCCCGGCCACTCAGTCATCGTGTCAGACTCTTTTGTAGGGTTCACAGAGGATTGGCACCTGCTACTGAACAATCGCAGGCCCGGTTCACTCTGTGTTCCTCTATTATGTATGGTACGGGTCTCGTTTACCTGTACCGTCGCGTTCTTTAGTCCGGGAAGCTCCCAACCAAACCTCCGCAGGTATTCTTTCACCTTCCTCAACGGCGCTTCGGCCACTGCTCCCAATTCTCCCATGATCCTCTCAACGTTTGTCAGGACCTGCAAGAAACTACTTACGGGCTCGATTAACTTCTCGAGTTCCCGCAAGTCCAAAATGTTATTTACTTCAGCCGGAGGCAAGCTTACTTCCTTGTTCGCCTTACCTACCGGCCGGGAGCCAATGAGCACGCCCGCTGCTGTCACGTGCTCTGACGGATCTCGCGGAGGCTTCTGGGAATTGGAGTTCTTATTGTCTGAGGGCCGGGTTGCCTTCTTCGGCGAACTGTGGTCTGTCTTTATTAATTTGTCAACAGACCGATCAGCCACTTCCTGGCCCTCCTTACCTTCTTGCGGGGTGAGCGGTGCTTCGTTCGCCTCCCCCTTCCCCTTTGGAAAGTCCAAGTCTGTCTTTTCGCAGACGAAGGCGCAAACAGCGGGACGTGGACCTCCTCCTTCCCAGAATGCTTCGGGTTGGGTCACGTGTCCCTTGCCGGCAGCCAAAATGCGGAAGTCTTTAGTCCCTCTCTCCGGCTCGAACAAAAGCGTACCACCTTCTGTAGAAGCTTTTCCTGCATCCCGCAGAGCCTCCGGATGATGATTTCCTAGGTATGTGCAAGGTACAAAGTCTGTTATTTTTAAAATATTATCCACTATATTCCCAGCACATACCTTGATGCATTCTTCCTCCGTAGGCTTCTCCCGATCTGTGTGGCCGCTCCTACACTCATCCCGAACGTCGGCCATGATGAGTAGAGCTTCTCCGCTGGCGCTGCCGCTCTTCACCCTGGAAGCACGTCATTTCTCCTGTCCATGTAACTTGGATGTACTTCCAGGGTATAGGGCAAATAATCCTTGTTCCTCCCTGCAGCGGCCCCCACAGCATCCAGCAGGGTTGGGGATAAAAACTGTATTGTCCAGAATTCCCTGCTGGCATTCGGGGCACCTCCATGCTGCAGGGAGGGCTCCACCTGGCGGCCTGGGGGTATTGGCTGGGATGAACGGCCGGCCACATGTCACAGCTGGTAACTCCAACACTACCCTCAGCAACTTTCAGGGTCTTGTTACGTGAGTATCATATTAGGATCAGCAGTCGCACCCATGTCAGTAAGGTCCTCACACAAACTGCATACAAACTCGATAGAATTTTGGAGTCTGGCCAAGTCCAGCCTCATTTTCCTAGTAGGTGGTAACCTACTGGACCTAAGCTGGATCTTCAAAGTAGCAACAACAAGTCCGTGGTCAGAATTCACAAACTGCGCACTTCTATCGACCCTGCTGTTTTGTAAGAGCCTCCAGCGTCTGCCCACGAGGATGTGATCTATCTCTTTCACCACACCACCAGTATTGGAGTACCAAGTCTAATGATGTGGCTCAGGTCGTTGGAACCAGAATCCAGCAATCCACATCCCCTGACCTTTTGCAAAATCAAGGAACACAGAGGCACTTTCATCACTGTCGCCAGACCCATGGAGACCGACACAATCCTCATAGTCAGCCCTGTCAGTGCCAGTGGTCGCACTGAAGTCACCCATGACACCAGAGGAGTGTCACTTAATGGACACCCATCAACCACCGAGCAAAGTTGCGAATAAAATGTCTCCCTCACCGAGACATCTCTTACCATGGTCTGAGCATACATCGAGGCAACAGACATAGAAAATTCAAAGTGAATTAAATTACAGCAGGGGACAACCGATTATCTTTAATAATGAGCTCAGAAGACCTGTGGCAAAGGCCAAGAATTAGTTTTACTGTCAGAGTAACGAAAGTTAATGGGAGTTAAGCAGAGTGACATGATGGTGCAGTGGTAAGGAGATCGTAGTTCTCATCTCAGGGTATTCAGATGTTGTTTCCTGCCTTGCACCCTTTGATTGCTGGTGTAGGGTTAAGATGGGTGGATGGATGGATGGATTGATGAGAGTTAAGAAATAGCATATAGAAGTCTAAAAGAAGGTTTGAGGTAATAACTGATAGAGGACTAGATGTTAGGACAACAGATAGAGTGGCTGGACAAATGAATTTGCATTCCTTATGCTAGGATACAACAAATGAGCAATGACACTAGAGGTAATAAATAAGAGGCAGTTAAAGTCCATGAGGAGGTGTAATATTGATATTCTAAAAAAGACTACCTTGTCTGTAAATACATAACTTAATTTTCATGCCATGTTAAAAATAGCATACAAAACTCTTTTCTGTTTACTTATCAGCCTTTAAGATATTTTAAAATGTTATGTTACTTCATATATTTCATGAATGGATATACTGTATTAATTTCATGACATCATTGTGGGTTTTTTTTGAGAATTTAATGTTTCCTACGTTTATACTAATATGTCCACTAGTGCGGCCTTCCAGCTCAGGACTCTAGGATTGGAAGGTTGCCGGTTCGAATTCTGTAAATGCCAGAAGTGGTTCTACTCCATTGGGCCCTTAAGCAAGGATTCTTTACCTGCAGTTGCTTCATCCTGGGTATGAATTTAATCTGCAGCCGGCCCTGCAAGCAGGTCCTCCAACCTGCAGGTAAAACCTGGGGGTTGGTGACAGGATTGGCACTCCAGCAACTGAAAAAAAAAAAAAAACCTCACACTGTTCTGTTCCATTCCATTCAAACTAGTGTGGTGCTGAGGTGTCATCCACTGGTATGGCTGCAATCTGGTCCTAATCTGGGATTCTAAGGTTCTTTGTTATGTGGTGGTTGCGGCAACGCACTGTATCAGTGTATGCTCCCAGCGTCGTCGTCCTCCTCCACCTCTCCCGTCTGTGGGTAGTTTGTATCCTCATGTCTATGTAGATTTTTTTCCTTATTACAAGTTTCTTCCCACATACCAAATGGATATAATATCATGCCAACCCTGAAATCAACTCTGGTCTTATTGGCATTTTGGTATTTTATTATAATTATTTTTGCTTTTCATTTATTTTTGGAGAATAGCAGTGTTGCTATAGAATCACTGGTGTCTGTTGAACCTCATTGAGCTTCAAAAATAAACAGCACTGAAGCAAATGTCACTGATAAAAACGTGTGTAGTCTGGAAGTCCAGGGTTACGCTATCAATGAGTTTTGTGATGGTAACACAAATGTAGGAGCAGGTGGCATATCGCCATTATGGAAGCAGCACAATGGTTCAAGGTAAACCAAATAATGCATTTGCAGGCTGTAAACACACAGTGTGTCACTGGTGCAGAAAGCGTCCATTTGTACTGTGCCAGATTGGTAGTATCTACTGATCAGCATAGTCAAGAATGCAAAATTTGGCCTTGTATAGTACAACACACTTCCATTACAACATCTGATGTAAACTTAGTTTTACTGGAAAGTCTACAACCATGAACCTTTTTCATTGGTTAAATGTTATATTATTCAAAGCAAATTCAAAATGTATTGTGAATAAAAACACATTATTTCTTTTAGGAAGTATACATATCAAATGCCGAGAAAATTCCCTACAAATGGACAGCCCCTGAAGCAATAACCCATGGACGTTACTCTGTTAAATCTGATGTATGGTCATTTGGAATACTTCTATTTGAGATTATGAGCTATGGTCAAATACCATATTCAGGTAAAATATACATCTGTTTCTTGGTTGTGTAGCAGTATTCAAAATTGCAAATATTTTTTAGAAATTGAGTTTTTTTTCTATATTTTCTTCCTAGAACATGTTTTGAAATGTGCAAATTAATTCATAGCCCATGTGGCAAAAACAGTTAGGGTCTGTGGTGGTGGTGCAGATTTTTAACAATAAGATCAGTGCATATCAGGCTGAGTGAGTTTGGGTCCATGTCACTGCAAAGCCATGCAACCATGAACATTTTAATAAAGGAATTTACTAATTGTGCTTAATGTGCATGCAGGCAGTTAGTGCAGCTGTCCCTCATTGTAGCTCCACAGGTCGTTTGACACACATGCATTCGCTGTGGATAAAAGGAGCCTGAGTAGGATAAAGAGGCAATCGAGAAAAAAAGGAAAAGAGAGAGTGAGAACAAAACAAGAAAATCGTATCCAAGAAAATCAAGAAGGAGATATTTGGGAGAAAGAGAGAGTGGAAATCAAGAGTGTGAGTCAGTGCAGAGGACAGGAGGCATGGCAGTCTGGAGGTGGCTCTTCAGGAAGTAAGGGGAATGCAGCTCCAGTGGCGGGACCAGAGAGCTTTGAGGGATCGTCCCACAGATGCAAGAGAGATGGTGGTGGAACAGTGAAACTGGGCTTGAGCATCCCTGCAGGTGACCACCTAAGGTGACTGGGACACAAGCTGTTTTAAGGATAACCCCACTTGCCGATGTCTTGGCCCCCGCTGAAAAGACTCAGTTGGTGAGCGGGGATAGAGAAGGGAAAGAACAGCTTAAGAAACGGAGAAAGGCAACTTGATTTTATTTTACTGGTCAGCATGGGTTCAGACAAGGGAGGTCGTGTTTTACCAGCATGCTGGATTTCTATGAGGAAGCAAAAAAATATATATATATATATGATCAAAGTGGAGTATGTGATATTATTTATCTTGACTTTCAATAAGCTTTTGAGAAACAAACTAAAAGAAGTGGGAGTTCAGGGTGTTGTTTGTAGATGGATGCAAAATTGGCTCAGACACAGGAAGCAAAGGGTTATAGTGCAAGTTACCTTATCAGACAAGCTTGCAGATGATACCGAGTTAGGTAGATTGGCAAGTCACGTAGAATCCACTGAATCATACAGGCTTGGGTATATTTGTGGTCAGATTAAATTTAATGTAGGTAAATGTAAAGTATTACATGTGGGAAGTTAAAATGAAATGTTTGAATACACAATGGGAGCTCTAAAAATCAAAAGTACACCTTATGAGAAGGATTTAGGCGTTGTAGTGGGCTCAACAATATCAACTACCAGACAGTGTTCAGAAGCCATTAAGAAGGCTAACAGAATGTTAGGTTATATAGCACGGTGTGTGGAGTACAAGGCCAAGGAGGTTATGCTCAAGCTTTATAACACACTGATAAGGCCTCGTCTGGAGTAATGTGTACAGTGTTAATCTCCGTGCTACAAAAAAGAGAAGAGCAACTAGGCTGATTCAATGGCTACAGGGGATGAGTTATGAAGAGAGGGGATTAAGAGGAGAGATGACTGAGGTGTTTAAAATTCTGAAGGGAATACAGTAGATCGAGATACAGGGACGCATTTGGAAACTTATTAAAAGTAAATTTTGCACAAACATTAGGAAGTTTTTCTTCACACAGAGAACCATAGAGACATGGAATAAGCGCCCAAGTAGCGTGGTAGACAGTAGGACTTTAAGGACTTTCAGAACTCAACCTGATGTTATTTTAGAAGAATTAAGTGGATAAGAATGACAAGCTTTTTTGGGCTGAATGGCCTTTTCTCCTCTAGACTGTTGTTCTGTGATTTTATTCCAGTTTGGATTTATTATTTATTGATTGATTGTATTCCCACAAAAGGCTCTGGATTTTATTGGTTATTTATTATTTACTGAAGAGATACTGTTACCGTACTGCACTTGAGTTATTTGGACACTGCGTTATTTGGGCACTGCTTTTTGACTTGAATAAGCTGCACTATACACTTTTTGGTACACCAGTCTTGTTGCCGTGTGACGTCATTGCACTTGTCTATCTGGTTCATGACTAGCCGTTTCCTGGGTACAAGGAGGTACCGAGCATCTCAAACCCCCTATTAGAAGAGGGAAAAAATATGAGTGGGGACATGCTCTGTTGAAACTGGTGATGTCCTGAAAAAATCAAATAACCAATTTAATTTTTATTTTCAAAATCTTACTTGTTTTGTTTATTTGTTTTAGGGATGTCTACCAATTTGGCTGTTGAAAGAGTAAAAACTGGGTACCGCATGCCACTACCAGAAAACTGCCCTGACATTATTTATAAATTGATGTTGGCCTGTTGGAATGACAGACCTAAGGAACGGCCATCATTCAAAGAACTAAGCGAGCAGCTTGTAAACTTCAACCAGAATGAGGAAGGTTTTGCCTAGCTCAAAATGTCTGAAGTATACGGAATATTTATATTCAAGCACACTTGAAGAGGAGCTCAATAAGAAAATATAAGTGCTCAAAAAATTAAAGAAACAATGTTTAATAAGTGCTCAAAAAATTAAAGGAACAATGTTTAATAAGTGCTCAAAAAATTAAAGGAACACTGTTTAATCAGAGTACAGCATCAAGTCAATGAAATCTCTGGGCTATTGATGTGGTCAGTTAAGTAGCAGAGGGGGTTGTTAATCAGTTTCAGCTGCTTTGGTGTTACACCAGAACACATTGAAACACATCGTCCCGAGGATTCATCTGTGCAACCACTTCTGCTACCACTTGTCACGCTTGTGACACAAAGTTCCACAGATACACTCAGGAAATTCCAGAGACAAAAAAACTTTATTCAAACACTTTGAAAACAAATAGTCTCTTTCAGGAGTGACCCAGGCTCCGTGTCAACCCGGAGGGCACAGCTCCATCTCTCAATTAAAAGAACAGAAAATCTTCCTCTTCAAAGAGGTGCGCCTCAGGAGCAGGAGCCCCAACAGGAGCAAAGGATGTCTGGGGAAAGAGGGACAAAGCAGTGAGACAAAAGGACAGCTGCAGTACAGGCTTTTAAATGTTCGAAGCACCGCACGAGATGCGGATCGTGCGGCACGGCAGCAGCAGCAAGCCTGCAGCTGATCTAGCAAAGAGGAGATAAACTATTAGTTTCCCATTGAAGCACTGTTTAAGTATATATAAACTGCTCAAAAAAATTAAAGCAACACTTTTTAATCAGAGTATAACATCAAGTCAATGAAACTTCTGGGCTATTGATCTGGTCAGTTAAGTAGCAGAGGGGGTTGTTGATCAGTTTCAGCTGCTTTGGTGTTAATGAAATTAACAACAGGTGCTCTAGAGGGGCAACAATGAGACGACCTCCAAAACAGCAATGGTTTAACAGGTGGAGGCCACTGACATTTATCCCTCCTCATCTTTTCTGACTGTTTTTTCACTAGTTTTGCATTGGCTATGGTCAGTGTCTCTACTGGCAGCATGAGGCGATACCTGGACCCTACAGAGGTTACACAGGTAGTCCAACTTCTCCAGGATGGCACATCAATACATGCTATTTCCAGAAGGTTTGCTCTGTCTCCCGGTACAGTCTCAAGGGCATGGAGGAGAGTCCAGGAGACAGGCAGTTACTCTAAGAGAGTTGGACAGGGCCCCTCATAGAAGATCTTACCCCATCAGTATGTCCGGTATCTGCTCCTTTGGGCAAGAAGGAACAGGATGAGCACTGCCAGAGCCCTACAAAATGACCTCCAGCAGGCCACTGGTGTGAATGTCTCTGACCAAACAATCAGAAACAGATTTCATGAGGGTGGTCTGAATGAGGGCCAGACATCCTCTAGTGGGCCCTGTGCTCACTGCCTGGCACCGTGGAGCTTGACTGGCTATTGCCATAGAATACCAGAATTGGCAGGTCCACCACTGGCACCCTGTGCTTTTGAGAGATGGGAGCACATGTGACAGACGTAAAAGGGTCTGGAGAAGCCGTGGAGAACATTATACTGCTTGTAACATTCAGCATGACCGGTTGGTGGTGGGTCAGTAATGGTCTGGGAAGGCATATCAATGGAGGGATGCACAGACCTCTACAAGCTAGACAACAGCACCTTGACTGCCATTAGGTATCGGGATGAAATCCTTGGACCCATTGTCAGATCCTATGCTGGTGCAGTGGGTCCTGGGTTCCACCTGGTGCATGACAATGCCTGGCCTCATGTGGCGAGAGTATGCAGGCAGTTTCTGCAGGATGAATGAATTGATACCATTGACTGGCCCCCATGCTCGCCTGACCTAAATCCAATAGAACACCTCTGAGACATTATGTTTTGGTCCATCTGACGCCGCCAGGTTCACCTCATACTGTCCAGCAGCTCAGTGATGCCCTGGTCCAGATCTGTGAGGAGATCCCCCAAGACACCGTCTGTCATCTCATTAGGAGCATAAACCCCCACCCCCACCCCCATTGTTGTCAGGCATGCATACAAGCACACGGTGGCCATACAAACTACTGAGTATGATTTTGAGTTGCTGCAATGAAATTTCAGCAAGAAGGACTGGCCCGCCACATCATTTTTTCACTTTGATTTTTGGGGTGTCTTTGAATTCAGCCCTCTGTAGGTTGATAATTTTCATTTCCATCAAACGATGTGGCATCCTTTCATTCCTAACACATTACTCAGTCCATATCAGTAGCGATATCCAGCAGGATTTTGTTTCCCAGCAGGATCTGATGTGTTTTCAAAGTGAGTGTTCCTTTAAATTGTTTTGAGCAGTTTATAATAATTCAGCGTGTTTATTAAGGTAGAAATATCTAATTTAACATAATCATCTTGGAATCCCTGGCACTTTTTTGAAGATATATGAATCAAATATGTAAAAAACTAACAAATGACCTACCTCAGGTTGAAAATCTTTGTCTGAAAAAGTCTGCAGCTTTTCATCAATAAGCAACAGAATAAAATGAAGGCTTGAACAATTATTCAGTAAACTAGTCCAATAATGAAGCCCAAGAAGAGCAAAATAGCCCAAACAGCCACAGAATATTATACAGAGTCATAACTATTTTTCTTTACTGAACCAAACAAACCTATACCATGTTTCCTGCTATGCCAATCTTTCACCTTGTTCTTGATTTGAAGTGGTACAAATGGCAGTGTTTAGGATATCCACACAAATTTGACTCCTTGGCAGCCTACAAGCAGTGATGAACAAATATTAAAAAGCAGAAACTGCAAAATTGTTTTTGAATCTGCTCCACATCCCTACAAAAGAATATTTTTTGGAATATAAATCAGCCAAAAAGAACAAGTACACAACTCTTTCTTTGCATATGCCATTTGTTTTCTGTATACGTCCATCCTTCTGTATTCTATAGTAATTTTTAGACATGAATTATGATAAGTCTGCAAGTTATCAAAATGCATTAGGACCGGTGTGCTGCTATACTGATTTCTTTGTTGATATTTAATTGAATATCATATCAATCAGTAAACCATACATTCAAAAAATGCAGTAGAATGTTTGATTTTATGTATTTATTTATAATAAAGAACTTTTGCAATACCCCAGCCCAAATTCTTTATATACTAGAATATGTGGTCCCATGCTCTATAAAAAAGAAATTACTGGCAAACAACATAAGGATGTAGCCTTAGATGTTAGTATGTTATTGTTTTATGAATTTTGAAAGTAGTTTTCTAGTTTGGTATAAGTCGATATTTGCCAATAGTGCATACTAATTTACTCAATGTACTTTATCAGCCTAACATTTAGACTCCACATTTTGCTAATTCAATGTAAATATTTTTTGTTTCAGTGACATTTTTTCAATTCATCCTCTCTGTATAAATGTAAAGAATTATTATATTCCAGATAAGAACATATTGATCACCACTAGAGTTTATAAACCTAGGTCTGTCAGATTGGGAGTTTGTGTATGTAAGAATGGCAGTGCATGAAGATAGCTTATCGGGTGTCAGTTGATGACTCCTGAAAAGAAGCGTCACTGCAATCAGTGTACTAAGGAGAGTTATGAGCTTATTGATTACCTGCCTCAAAAAGAGCCCCACGTAACTGATCAATATCACACTAACTTGCTTTGGTGTTCACAACAGGGAAATGTGGCAAGGAAACCCTTTGGCCATTCTTTTCCACTTCACATCAGTGTTCCACACTGCACAGGTCACAAAGGATGCTCCGCTCCGTGAAACTTTTGAATTGAAAAGGATAAGGCTTTGTGACTGCCATCTGATACCCAGTTTGAAGAGCTCCTTTGTAGGTCACCCAATGCCAATGATAAAGACAAAAAATTGCTTGTCTTAATGCTAAGATTACTAAGAATAAAATTAAGGGGTTTAAATTATCTGTAACTGCGCACAACTTTGATGTAATAGGAATAACAGAAACAAGGCTAAATAACAGACGGGGCAGAGTATGTCATTATTTAGGAAGGACAGGCAAAACCGAAAAGGTTGGGGAGTCACCATTTATGTAAAACAGAATTTGAACGCACATCTTCAATTAGATGGTAAACCAGAGCTTAGCTAGGATGTTTGGATTCGACTAGACCGCATCCAGGGATTAAAACTTAATATGAGGAATGTGCTAAAGACCCCTAAATGTAGACCATAGCTTCAGTTTACATCTTAATATTAAAGAGGCAAGTTTAGAGGAGAATATTATAGTAATGAGGGATCCAATTATCCAAATAGTAACTGAGCTAGCGTAACAAGTAGCAGAGCACATGTAATCAGTGGCTGTTTTTTAACAATATATGTTACAGCACCAACGATGAGGGGTGCCTGTTTAAATTTAGTATTTTGTAATGATCAGGGTAAAATTGAAGGAGTAAAGATGAATGAACCTTTAGGATTGAATGACAATACTATAACAGATTTCAGTGTTCTGGAAGAGTGCATTTTCTAAAACAAAACCAATTCATTTTTTTTAATTTTAGTACGTCAAACTGTGTAGATAAGATAAACTGGGATAAGCTTTTAAGTGTGAAGACAGTCGAGATGCAGGTGCAGGTTTAAAAGTGTTTTACGTATAATGAAGAACAAGTTAGGAGCAGTAAGAAATTTAAACATAGCGGTGAATAAATAAGGAGCTTAAAAGAACGTTACAAAGGAAAACAGCTGTAGAAAGTCTGTAGGACTAGTAATTCCAGCACTAACCGTATGGCATATGAGGGCAGCAATTAAAAAGAGCTTTAGGAAAGCTAAAAAGCAGTTAGAAAATTGCAGAAAATGCAATAGTTGACCCAAAGAGATTCTTCCAATATTTTAGTAGTAAAAGAACAGTCAAGGAGGAGGTGAAGAGTATTAGGAACAGTAAAAGCAACCCAGAATACACAGAAAGTGCAATAACAAATGATTTGAAGTTATATTTTAATGACGTTTATGTGTGAAGAAGTGGACAATTTCCCAAAAGTAACAGGGACTGTTAAGGAGGGAGAGGTGCTGCTTAGATTAAATAGGCTGAAAACTAACAAATCTCCAGGACCCGATAACATTTATCCTTGAGTGCTTAAGGAGATAATGTGAGTATGTATTACATGTATGGTACGTGTTTTTAGAAAATCTCTGGACAGTGGGAAAATTCATAAAAACTGATAGTGTGTACTTTGTATAAAAAGTCTGATTGGGCTGATCCATAGTTATAGGCTGTGTAGCAATAGAGGCGTGTGTCCACCTCTTGAACCATCAGGTACCACTCCAAACACCAATTATATGTATAACAATTATTTATTTTGTTATAAAACAGTGCACCAAGCACCCTCCACTCCACACTACTCATATAACTATCAAACACTAATCACAAACCAATCCTCCACTCCCAGACACTTCGCCACCCTACCTCCCAGCTCAGCTCAGTGTCTGGGCTTTCCCAGAGTCCTTTTATACACCCTGACCCGGAGGTGTTCCTGCCCAACAGTCCACAAGTCCTTATTCCTTCCGGGTCAGGGTAGACAGTCCTTATCTTCACCCCGGAAGCACGTCGTTTCTTCCTGTCCCGGGATTATGACGCACTTCCGGGTTATAGGGTATATATGAGACCCCGGGCCTCCCGACAGCGACTCCCAGTGGTCCCCAAGGTATCCAGCAGGGCTGTGCATAAAAACTACATAGTCCATGAGGCCCTGCTGGAATTCGGGGCCCGTCCATGCTATCGGGAGAGCTCCTCCTGGCGGCCTGGGGGTGAGGGCCGGAATAGGAAGCCGGCCATCCATCACAGCTGATAAGTTTAAAGTGCATCAGAGATAAATGGAAGCAATTAATTGAAGAAAAGATCAAATGTGCAGAGCTCACAGCGGTGGTAGTGCAGTAATTTATAGGCACTAGCGTGTGCATATGATTTTTTTGGCCCTGACGGTTAATCGAGTAATGGATAATCAAGGTTTTACTGTACTAGCAAATATTCAACATGGGTTCAGATGGGGAGCCTGTGTTTCACTCATATGCTGGAATTCTACAAGAAAGCAACAAAAGCATACAATATGAGAGATGCACATGATAACATTTATCCTGATTTTCAGATGGCTTTTGAGAAAGTACCACATGAAACATTAGCGATCAAACTTAAAGAACTGGGAATACAGCATGCGGTCTTTAGAGAGGTACAAAATTGGCTCAAATACAGAAAGCAAGGAGTAATGTTGAGGAATCCTTTTTCAAACTTTTCAAACAAAAATCAGTGCAAATCATTAATACCTAAAGATAAATCACATAAATCAATAATAGCTAATAAAATCAACAATAGTGAACATAGAAAATCAAGACATATAACAACATGTATCAGTTATTTTTATTCAGAGTATAATGGCATTACATGTTTTCCTCTATAAATCTCAGATTTGTGTCCCATAACCTCATAACTTCCACGTAGAATGATAAAAACATTGTCAACAACTGTTTGATTTCCTTCTTATCCAAACATTAGCTATCTTGGTTCCCAGAAGTGTTCCTAGTCCTATATTTTTCATCAGTGTTGTTGGTGGTGATACAGACAACCCAAGTATTTACTTTAAAAACATCCAAAGTCCCTAGTTTATGGTGCCAATGATGTGTACAATAATAACCAGAGACAGAATCCGTATACAAACAACCATGCTCACATCCTTGTGCTCTCATTCACAAAGTTGCCCCAATTTACATCCTGCTGTGGCCTTAGATTAGATGATCACCTTTGTTGCATAAAAACAGCTATCTTGCTAAAAGTAGGTGTCAATCCTCCCTTCAGAAGATGTCAGCACTACTCTCATTAATGCATGCCATTGGCTCATGTCAATGTAACATTTAAATTGCAAAGGTTGTACCCAAGCTTCTTATTGATGTTAAAGTCTTCTACCACCAGCCGGGATCCTTGGTTTGTATCTGGGCTTTCCAATTTCACAAACTACTCACACACTACTCCATGTATAAGACACTCCATCTCTGTTGTGCTGAATTATTACTTTGTTTTGCTAACTTCTATATTACTTAGGCCCAAAAAGCCATAATAATTATTTGTCCTGTACTGCCATCAAATATTTCTGTCTATATGGTCCTAATTACTCCAGTTCCTAAAAACACTGTCAGCACTATCCCATAAACTTCTTTTCCCTTATACCATGTTCTACAAACTTTAAAGGTTTGTACTATATCTTTCATCTAATTTAAAACCTGATATAAAATCTGTCCTAATGTTGCATCTAATCCTAATGTAAAATTCTGAATACATTAATATTCATATTTGTTCCAATTACTATTACACAATAAAATTCACATCCTTCATAAAAAAACAGTGAGTATCTCTATACCCAAAACACTTTACTGTCCCTCAGGTTTACTGCTATTCTTCATATTTAACAAATTTCTCTTTATGTTAAACTCATTCAGTTATTAAAACCAATAACCAAGAAAGTTTAAATTGGGCTGACTTGCTTGCAGATAATTAGCCTTTCCTTCTATAACATCCATAACTCTATGGTTCATATCTTCCTTAAAGACATTGCTGCGGAAAAAGAGATTAGTTTGTGGTTCCAACTCCTAGGGCAAGAAGAATTCAAGTACTTGGTCAACATCTGTCACAGTTAAAGTGGGCTCTGGCAAACAGCATAGAACTCTGCACAGTAAAAGTGTGAATCAGATCTTGGAGTCCAATACCCTAAAGCCAAGGATATCAGTATCCTGGAACTCTTCATCTAATGAATGAGGCTCTGGTCTGGATGCCATGCAGGCTGCCCTCTACGATTCTGGACCCACGATTATCTTTTGATGTCAATGGTCACCAGTACAGTTGACTTGTTAGCAGCAGGAACCCGTGATCTCTTGGACTGGAAATCAAGCACGTTGTCCAGTAGTCAATTGGTTGATGGCCTGGTCCACAGCTTGATCCCCCTCTCTGGTATGGCTTGTTTCTCCTTGGGAGTCAGATGATTCATTTGTCTGCAGACCTTTAGCACAGCTTAGTCTGCAGGTTCAAATTCAAGCACTGTAATAAAAAATGTGCTAGGAAAAACAGCTTTTACCTGCAGGTGCAAAGACTTAAAAAAGTGTTGTTCCATATTATTCAGCATTACAATACTTCATGTGTAATTTTTAAGTTCCCAAAATAGTGTCTGAGATATTAGGCCTGTTTTGTTGGGCGTACCCCTTATCAAAAATAACCCTAGCGCAGCAGTTCTCAACCTGTGGGGCAGTAACAGAAAAGGGGGTGCGAATGTTGCTATATGTGGCATAATTTCGCTATTTGTAGGGAAATTTTAAATGCTGTAGCGGTGTATCGGCAACAAAAAATATAGGAATGAATTTTATTAGAGTTTCAAAAAAAATTATTGGGCGCGATTAAAACTTATGAAAACTCGGGTCACAAATACTTAAAGGTTGAGAAATGCTGCGGTAAAACAATCTTTTTATCCAGTCTTTGCTCGTCTGTTAGCCAATTTATTTTTACTGGTCAAAAATGAATTCTGCATGCTGGTTTCCACTCATTGTAGCCATTATGTTCAAAAAATAGATCCCTCAATAAAAAAAAAGTTCCCTATAGTTGTATCTAGTTTGGCCTTTGCTGTGGACCCCACTCAAAAGCATATTCGTCATAACAAGTAAATCACCACAATATAAAATAAAGTCAGTCTTAATATATAAATACATACCAAAGGAAAAGCATTCAGTTGTCTCAAAATATTCAAACTATTGGCACATAACCTTTGCTGTGATACAAATAACTTTGCAAACTAAATATCAATGTTTCCCCCATTAGAGGGCATGTGGAGCAGTAGGGTATCAGTCATTGAAAACTTCTGAATCTAGTCCCGTTAATTATTACAGCTTGGCAAGAGCCGAATGTCCTAGTTCTCCTATAGAGAATACAAATATGTCCAGGAGTGGCAAACCAAACAAAAGAAAAAAAGAAAGTAGAGTGCTATGGAGGTCATTAGTTAAAGAGTTGTGTTCTAATACCCCTCAGTAATAATCAGATAACATAACAACCTTTTATTTATTTAAATAATTCTCTTGGTTTCGTCCATTTATAGGAGATGGACGTCTGAAGCAGAGCTCCGCTAGCAGCGGCTTTATTTTCCCACGTATTTCATATTATTTAGAGGTATCCTGTATTTAACCCGACCAAGGAACTTCCACTACAATATACAAGCATGAGTAACAAGAAGAAAAGTCAGAAAGAACCGGAAAAGAAACTTAAAGCTGCATCAAAGTCCGGACAGACTTCCGGCCTGAGTGCAAGTGTAAGGTATGGCATCACGGAGACTGACCTGGAACAGGCAGAAGAGTGCGCAGAATTCCTGGGACCCCGCTCCATTGTATCGTCTCCAGTCGAGAGTGAAAATGGGAGCGGAGGCGCAAGTGATACAGGTCGCGAGGGATCGCCGATTTCTGAGGATCATTCGGGATTAGAAAGGGCTCTGCAGGACGTGCTCTCATCTACTCATCGCGAGCCTGTAACAGGAGCTGCATTTTCACTTGCGGAGCACGAAAGCAGAAGCGAACTGTCCGAACTGAAAGAGATGATCGCTACACAGAAAGAGATGATCGCTACACTGGCCACTGCCATGGTTACGGCCATGAATGAGCTTAAGAAAGATAACACAAATGATCTTAAGAAGGTGGCCACTGAGCTCAAGAAGGATAACAAAGATAAGGAAACGCGTCTATTTAAACGTTTCGACGTGAACTTTAAAGGCATGTTGGAGAAATTAGTGGAACACATTGAAGAAACTAATTCCAAACTGAAAAGGCTTGATGATCATATTAATGACGTTTCAGATCAGCTGGAAGACGTTAAGCAAGGACTCACGGCTCGAGTGGAAACAGCGGAACAACTGGCATCTAACGCCGATGAAAAAGCCACAGCTGCGAACTCGGAATACAAAAAACTTGGAGACAGACTTGCAGCCCTGGAGGATGGGTGCAGAAGAAATAATATAAGAATTGAGGGTATACCTGAGAAACGAGAAAGCTCAAGCCCAGTGAAATTTGCAGTAGAATTACTGTCTAAAATAATTGGAGATGACTTTAAACTCGACAATGAGATAGCCACGGCTTATCGCACAAAGATACCAAGCGCCTTTAAACCTAGGTCTTTTATTGTCCGCTTCGAACGACTAAGATGTAAGCTTGATGTGATGGCACTTCTCAGACACAAGCAAGAGATTATATTCGAAAATAATCTTATTCGTATTTTTCCCGACTTCTCACCATCAACAGCTGCAAAACGCAGATCCTACAACGACATTAAAAGGATGCTATGGGAAGCCGATATCAAATACAGCCTCTTGTATCCTGCCAAACTGAAAGTGGAAGTTCAAGATCGACATTATATTTTCTTCAGCAAAGAAGAAGCTGAAAAAGAACTAAAGAAGCTGTTTCCGACACTTTTTTGAAAGTTAATTAAAATTAAAGAGCCGTATTCTATCAAGGCACGGGAAGGACCTATGATCTGATCGCTGGATCCATGTTTAAAGAGACTGGTATTATAATTATACATCCCTTATTTTCTTTTTTTTTTTTTTTTTTTTTTTTTTTTTTTTTTTTTATCTGGACTTTATATGTTATATGTTTATGTTTTAATCAGAGTTATAGAGTTATAGATGTGAGTGTGAAAATGTGGAAGTGATTAAAGTAGGATTCGTTTTATTTATTTATTTATTTATTTTTATTTATTTTTTTTATTTTACTATACCTTAAAGTAGACTGTTTAACTTCATACCCTTGGTTTATTGCTTGTTCTACTATTTATACAATTACCATTATACTATTACAGTATGAATTACCAGGTTTATCCTAGACTAGTTTTTAAAATCATTCCCAGGGTTGTTTTTTTTTTTTTTTTTTTTTAATCTTAATATCTTAACTTAAAAGCGCTGAAGATTATTTCAAGCTTAAATATTGTTAATGAGAACATTTTCGGCAGATAGTATTAAGGATTTAACTGTAAAAGATATCTCTGTTTTAATTCTGTAACGCCGCTGCAGGGTGGGGTTTGTTTTGTTTTGGACGTGCTCTGTCTCTTCGTATGTCAGAGGACTGGAACATCGCGAAGTGGGGTCTAGCCTCATGTGGGGAGGCAAAATGGGGGGGTGGGGGGATAAAGGGGGGAGAGAAGGAGAGCAGGTTATATCTAATCTATTCTTATAATCCTTATAATTATAAATATCAATGCAACAACAGGCTAACATGCAACAACTCATGGGGAATCTTGAAACTAAGATTAAAACTGCCATATTACCAATTAAAACTATAAATGACATTAAAAACTCAGAATCAATGTCTCCATGATGGGACAGTTAACTTTGTGAGCTGGAATGTTAAAGGCCTGAATCACGAATTAAAGAGAAAGAAAGTATGCTCTCACCTAACAGGCTTAAACGCTAAAATAGTATTTCTACAGAGACCCACTTACTAACCAAGGATCAGTTCAGATTACAAAAAGACTGGACTGGCCAAATGTTCCATTCTAGCTTTATAAAGAAAACTAGAGGGGTGGGAATTCTCATACATAGAACAGTTCCATTTGTAGCATCAGAGGTAGTGTCGGACCCTGAAGGGAGATATGTGATGGTCATGGGCAACTTATATAACAGTAAAATGATTTTGATAAATGTTTATGCACCCAATGTTGATGATAAGGAATTCATGCAAAATCTATTTGCATCCATTCCCAATGTGAACACTCATAAAATTATAATGGCTGGGGACTTTAATTGTGTTTTAAATCCACTCTTAGATAGGACTCCTGTGACAGGGGGGACGACATCTAATACTGCAAAGATAATTACACAGTTTTTAAATGATCACAACTTATCAGACCCCTGGAGGTTTCTTAACCCAAACTCAAGAACATATTCGTTCTACTCACCAGTGCATTATAGCTACTCAAGAATTTATTATTTTTTTATAGATAATAATTTCCTGCCTACAATTAAATCATGCAAATATGACACAATTGTTATCTCTGACCATGCCCCTCTAGTCTTGGAGCTAAAATCAATAAGCCCCTCATACTCACCTCGCAGATGGCGTCTTAACCCTCTTTTATTGGCAGACGAGAACTGCACAGAATTTATATCCAAACAAATCAGCTTCTTCCTAGAGACAAACACGTCCACAGAGGTTTCTGCAGGAACACTCTGGGAAACTCTAAAGGCCTTCTTAAGAGGCCAGATTATTTCATATCTTTCCCATAGAAATAAATTAGAAACCAAGAAAGTGTCAGAGCTAAGAAATGAAATTACTAGAATAGATGAAGAACAAGCCAGGCGTCCAAGTGAAGCTCTTCACAGGAAAAGGCAGGCCCTGCATACAGAACTTAACATCTTAACAACTAAAGAAACTGAACAACTTATTTATAAGTCTAGACAGCATTACTATGAACACGGAGAAAAAGCTAATAAGCTTTTAGCTCAACAAATTCATAAACAAGAAGTTCACAATGCAATACCAGTAATCACCAACAAGAATGGAGAAGAAATCATCGACCATAATAAAATAATGCACACATTTAGAGATTACTATAAGTCTTTATATTCCACTGAGCCCAAAGAAGACAACACGCAATCTAATGCATTTCTGGATAATTCACAAATACCACAAATAGATGCTTTAAGTGCTGAGGAACTGGATAAACCTCTAACGCTAACAGAATTACTAGACGCTATAAAGTCACTACAAAGCGGGAAATCATCAGGCCCTGATGGTTACCCCGTAGAGTTTTATAAGAAATTCTCCACTCAGCTAGCTCCACTCTTATTGGTAACATTTACAGAAGCTAAAGACCACCAAATACTACCTCAAACATTTCGACAAGCATTAATCACCGTCTTTCCTAAACAAAATAAGGACTTGTTACAATGTGCATCATATAGACCAATTTCACTCCTGAATAATGATGTTAAGATACTCTCAAAAATCCTAGCTAGAAGGATGGAGAAAGTGCTGCCCTCGGTAATATCACAAGATCAAACTGGATTTATTAAAGGCCGACATCTATCTTCAAATCTCCGACGCTTGTTTAATGTTATATATTCACCAGCAAAATCAAACACCCCAGAGATATTACTATCATTAGATGCAGAAAAGGCATTTGACATGATCGAATGGAATTACCTTTTCACTGCATTGGAGAAATTTGGGTTTGGCCCGAATATTTGTGCTTGGATTAAACTACTGTATACCAGTCCAGAAGCTTCAGTTTGTATTAATAAAATTTGCTCAGACTACTTTAAACTAGAACGTGGTACCAGACAAGGATGTCCCTTGTCGCCACTGTTGTTTGCAATCGCTATTGAACCACTGGCGGTTCACTGCCGAAATTCTTATCAGATAAAGGGGATTGTCAGAGAAGGACTGGAACAGAAAATTTCTCTATATGCAGATGATATGGTCTTATATATATCGGACCCAGAAAACACTGTCCCTACTGTTTTAACAGCACTAACAGAATTTCAAAAGATATCTGGTCTTAGAATTAATCTGAATAAAAGTATACTCTTTCCAGTGAACTCACAAGCATATAATATTAAATTAGACACCCTACCTTTTACCATACCAGATCACTTTAAATATCTAGGGGTAAATATCACAAGTAAACATAAAGCTCTTTATCAACAAAATTTTGGCGTCTGTATGGAAAAAATTAAGCAAGACTTGCATAGATGGTCAACCCTTCATCTCACTCTAGCCGGAAGAATTAACATTGTTAAGATGAATATCCTTCCTAAACTTCTCTTTTTATTTCAAAACATTTCAATATATATCAATAAATCGTTTTTTAAACAGTTAGATTCAATAATAACCTCATTCATTTGGAACTCAAAACACCCACGTATCCGAAGAGCGACCCTACAAAGACCTCAGGCAGAAGGTGGCATGGCTTTACCTAATTTTCAGTTTTATTACTGGGCAGCAAACATACAAGCCATAAAAACCTGGACACAAATAAATGCACATACACAGGCTTGGTCTGCAATAGAAGTAAAATCCTGTAGTACTTCTTTATATTCCCTGCTCTGCTCTCCAATAAATGAAAGTTATCGCAAATATACTATTAACCCAATTGTGCTTTACTCACTCAGAATATGGAACCAAATTAGGAAGCATTTTAAGATGGAAAATCTTTTATCAGTGGCACCTCTGCAAGGGAACCACCTCTTTCAACCTTCGCAAGTATATCCAGTTTTTAATACCTGGAAAAGTTTTGGGATTAAAATGCTCAGAGATCTTTATATAGACAACATATTTACATCTTTTGAACAATTACGTTCAAAATTTAACCTCCCAGCTACACATTTCTTTTACTATCTTCAAATTAGAAATTTTGTTAAACAGAAATTGCCCGATTTCCCCCACCTTGCACCCTCCACAATGCTGGAAAAAATACTGCTCAATTCCGAGGAAACAAACACTATTTCCGCAATATATAAAATCTTATTAGAGTCCCTACCTTTCAAAGATCCAAGAGGACATTGGGAAGAAGATCTCTTAATCAATATATCAGAAAAGGAGTGGAAGGTAGCAAAGCAGAGAATTCACTCGAGTTCTATATGCGCAAAGCATAGAATTATTCAACTAAAAATTATATATCGAGCTCATCTGTCTCGCTTAAAACTGTCCAAAATGTTTCCAGGCCAGGATCCAACCTGCGAGCGCTGCAACCAAGCTCCTGCCTCACTGGGTCACATGTTCTGGGCCTGCACCAAACTAACATCATTTTGGACAAAAATTTTTAAGTGCCTCTCAGACAGCCTTAGTATCACAATCCCTCCTAACCCACTAACAGCTGTGTTTGGTGTCCTTCCAGATGGACTGGAATTGGAGAAGGACAAGCAAACGGTGATTGCATTCACTACACTCTTGGCACGCAGACTTATTTTGTTAAATTGGAAGAATCCTAATTCTCCTCTTATAAGTCAGTGGGAAACCGATGTTTTATATTATTTGAAATTGGAAAAAATCAAATTTTCAGTTAGAGGATCTGTACAAAATGGGCGGCACGGTGGCGCAGTGGGTAGCGCTGCTGCCTCGCAGTTGGGAGATCTGGGGACCTGGGTTCGCTTCCCAGGTCCTCCCTGCGTGGAGTTTGCATGTTCTCCCCGTGTCTGCATGGGTTTCCTCCGGGCGCTCCGGTTTCCTCCCACAGTCCAAAGACATGCAGGTTAGGTGGATTGGCGATTCTAAATTGGCCCAAGTGTGTGCTTGGTGTGCGGGTGTGTTTGTGTGTGTCCTGCGGTGGGTTGGCACCCTGCCCAGGATTGGTTCCTGCCTTGTGCCCTGTGTTGGCTGGGATTGGCTCCAGCAGACCCCCGTGACCCTGTGTTCGGATTCAGCGGGTTGGAAAATGGATGGATGGATGGATGGATCTGTACAAAATTTTTTCAAAACTTGGCAGGATTTAATCAATATTATTTTAGAATAAGAGAATTAACTATTATTGCATTTAACTCCCTTCTCCATCTCTTATTTATATAGATATTTACTTCTCCCCTTCTTTTGTCTAATGTTGCCTTATTAAAAAGCTTAAAGAAATTTTCCTTTAGCTAAGCTCTCCTTCTCAGGGGTGGGGTTTGATTTGTTTTCAAATTTGTTGGGTTATAAATTGATCTGTTTGTATGGAATGATTACAATGAAAATTAATAAAATAAAAATATTAAAGAGTTGTGTTCTGTGGAGGTTCCTGGAGAAAACTGTAAAGTATTTCCTTTCTTATTCCAGTCTTGAACTGGAGCCTAGACAGGCATTCTCGATCCCGTTTTCATAATGAAGGTCATAAAATACCAGTGTCCTCCAGAGAACATCTCTCAGTCAGCATAACAACCACAAGTCAAAGACATTTTGAAATGCACAGTCTGGACTGGTAAATTCCTAATTATTTCTGGAAATGAGATAAAAAACTAAAACTGTTAAGCTCCACATTCCCTTTCCCAATTGCTCTAATTTACAGAATGCTGTTCAATTATGTGCAGTCTTGGATTTACATTATTTAGAAAAGAAATTTGTATTTCACTTCATCTAAAATGAACAGGTCATTTTCAAAAGTTACAATTATCTTAAAATACATCTATTATTACCTCTCAACTTTTAATCTTAAAGCTAAACAGTTTCTATATTCATATCCCAGCTATTTTTTCTTTAACCTAACATTTTACTAATTAAATTGACTCATACATTTCTACCTATGTCTTCAGAATTTAACAAGTGTCAGGAAAGTTTCGTTTGAGCATCAAATCATAGAAAATAAAGCTAAACCTTATTATCAGCTATGTAGCCATTCAAACATTAACATTCTAACTCACATTTAAGATATTCAAATTACTTGTGAACAAGGAGTGATGGGAAAAGAAATCAACATCTCATACTGTAATCAAACGCCTTATAATTTAAAATCTTGTTTTTATTAAACAAATGCTCTCAGGGTAGTTAGTGCATCACACCATTACATAAAGTACTTTAAAGAAAATATTCTGATATATAAAATTGAGCTATGCTTGATTTCTTTTACCTATGATCTCTTGTTAAGGCTATAGTCCATACATATATAGTCCATACATATATAGTCCATACATGTTTTATTCGTTGATGTCATCCAAGATGCTTTTTGCAGCTTCTCCAGAGCGATGATCTGCAGAAAAAGCACAGTCTACCCTTTTAGTTTGTTAGTCCCCCTTTTGCACAGCACACGACCTGGACTGGAAGTCACTGCTCATCACCAGCTTTCTTGCTATCCTAGAGAATGTTTTTGTTTTTTAAATTACTAAAATAATTTTCTTCCATTTGAGTATGGCCAGTACTCAATAGAAAAAGGCACACTCACAATTATCCTATTTCTGGAAACATTTCATTGGACCTAATATTTTTTTAAGTTTAAATTTAAAACATATTTATGTACACCTTTATCAATTACCTCTTCATTTCAAACAACACTACATATTTTCACAAATTGTCTTTAACAAAACATATTGCCAAACTCATTTAAATTCCATCAAATGCACTTCAGTCACGAGATCTTTCACATTGCACAATATACTCAAACTGACTTAAACTGTCTTTAACACATTATACTTACTCAAGTTTTTTTATTATTATTTAGCGTTTACTATTTAAAACATTTTCACACTTTCCCTTACGTTTATTTTACTCCACACAGAAAATATGCCAAGTTTGAACGTTCATTTCCTGTTGCTGGGCAACAGTGCCAACCACTGCGCCACCATATCACCCCTACGTCAATCAGCTAACAGCTCATGGAAAGCATTTAAAACAATGTCCATAACCAATATGCACCTGCACACACACACACACACACGCACACATACCAGCAGCATTTTATCCTTGAAAGAAATTGTCTCCTTTATATTTATTTTATAATTATCAAAGAACATTTTTCCCTAAGACTTGATCAGGGTCTGAAGAAAGATGTTTTATACATATAAACATTTTTATAAGCAAAGTGGAGACGTTTTCATTTTATCAAATATTACACATTTTCAAAACTCACATTTTAACCCAAATTAACTCAGCGCTCTGGAAAATTGATGAGATAATTCTAAATTTGTGTGCACAATATATTTGTAGCTGACACTCTGAACACTCAAATTTAACACCAGTACATTTTAGACAAAGAAGTCCCATTCACACGTCCTCTATACATTCTCTTACTTTCTAGCCGCACTCTTTGCATGCGCAACTTCGCAGCGCATTCAGATTTTACTATTTTAAAAATATTTGTTAACCAGTCACCCTCATTGCAATATGTTAATAGGATCTTCCTTCTCGCCCTCCTTCCTACTTCATCGTCACTCCACTTGCTCTCACGTTCGGAACACTTGCTGTTGCCATCAAAAACACCAGTCAAAGAAATACATTCCTCGTACAAAATCCATCCATCCATTATCCAACCCGCTATATCCGAACTACAGGGTCATGGGGGTCTGCTGAGACAATCCCAGCCAACACAGGGCACAAGGCAGGAACCAATCCCGGGCAGGGTGCCAACCCACCACAGGGCACACACAAACACCCCCACACACCAAGCACACACTAGGGCCAATTTAGGATCACCAATACACCTAACCTGCATGTCTTTGGACTGTGGGTGGAAACCCACGCAGACACGGGGAGAACATGCAGACTCCACACTGGGAGGACCCGGGAAGCGAACCAAGGTCCCCGTACAAAACCTTCCTACCTAAACCTTCTTTCGGCCACCGGCCATTACTCTGTTTCCTAAATTCAAGACCTGTCTTATGTTCTACATATTTATTATCAGCCTTTGACTTCGCAGCACTACAACCCCAATTTACATTTACAATCTCTCAGTCACAATAGTACATTTATTTTCTTTCAATTCGTTGCGCACTAAGACGTCTATTTACTTACACGCTATGCCTGGCACAAAGAAATACGGACTCATTTATTTACACAGAACATACAAAAGTCTACATAACCCTTACATATTCCTTGTTCTTACTACTGTAGTTAACATTTTCCACATAAATTGTTTACTCTAATTATTATACAATTATTATATTCTGCCTTTAGCCCTATCTTTCTGTGGGATTCTCCCTCCCACTGGTTGCAACTTTATTGCCTCCTTTTTACCGAGGCGGGGGACGCTATCCGCCTTACTAAGTGTCTGGGGCTTGAACCCAGGACTTCGCCATCCATTTAACAGCATTACAGCCTACTGATACCTTTTGACAAACCCAGAGAGAGATCTCGGCATCTCCCCCCCCAGACAATAGTGGGTCACTTCCACCGGACGGCAACCCAAAATAATCCGCCATGCGACGAGGAGTGATCTCGGCACTATTCTTTAATGCTCTCTGTAGCCGTCAAAAGGTTCTTAACCTAACTACACTAATTATCCTAACTAAGAAAAAACACTCCTAACCTAACGGCATAACATCTAACTGAGCCCCCTTATCCCCAAAAGACTGAATGACCGTGCCTCCTTCCTACCGTTTCAGGTCCGACGATCGCGTCCTTCGGAGGGGAGTCCCGCGCAGATGAGAACAAGTCCGTTCCAGTTTCGCATCGTCCGCTTCACATCTTTTGAGATTCTGCTGGGAGTTCCCTCCGGCATACGGAACGGCGTAACGTTGTGCGCCAAAAACTGTGGTCAATATTTAACATCTTATTAAAGAAAGAAACACCATCTAACAGGACAATTCAGTGATCAGGCTGGAGAAAAGCTATTCATTGTATCATTTAATGACTCCTTGGCAAAATGCCTTCTTCAAAAGCAGTCCGTTACAGAATGGTCAGAGAAACAAAGATTAGCGGTTCATTTTAGAAACTACTGATTTTACATACAGTGTCAATCAGTGCATACATTTTACTTTGGTTGGTTCGTTGGTTTACACCCAAATGATTTATATAAAATAAAAGTCTATCATATTAGATTCTGGTTCTTCTTATACCTTTTGAGATGAGCCACCACCCTTGAAATTTCTGTGCATATAACAACCGTCCATTCTCGTTTATAGGACATCTGATGATTTCTTACTCGTCCTTCAGTACATTTTGTTTATTATAACATCAGCCTTTCTTCTGGTACATTCTTTATTTACTTGATCATCTCAGTATTTTTCCTAAACCAAATCTTATATTTCAGTGTACATTTTGTTGTTCACTTGACGTTTATTTTGTTTCTTTAAGATAAATGCTATGTTACCCTAAAATTATTCTTCCACAACTCAGAGGTAAGTTCTGCTCTTTTTAACATTTTTAACATAAACAACCTGGACAAAAATATAATCAACAAGCTGGTAAAGTTTGCAGATGATACCAAACTAGGTGTAAGGGCAGAAAATGTAGAATTACCTAAATTATTACTGGGGGTTTGGACAGCATGCAGCAGGGGTCCTCAATCACAGTCCTGGAGGGCCGCAGTGGCTGCAGGTTTTTGTTCCAACCCAATTGCTTAATAAGAAGCACTTATTGCTCAAGTAACACATCTGCTTCACTTTAGTTGTCTCGCTTGTTAAGATTTTGAACATTTACTGCTTATTTTAGTCTTAAACAGCTGTACTCTTGGTTTGCTCCTAATTAGCAATAACATGCAAATGACAAAAGAGACCAGCATTTCTCCATTTAGCTTGTTATCATTTACACCGGTGTGTATTTATCATGCACTATTGGGTTTAATTAAATACTTGGAAGGAAAGTGAAGAGAAAAAAGTGAAGGACTGAGAATAAGCCTTCAGATCATTTGGATGATATCCTTAGAAAGGGGAAGAAAATCTAGGGTATGAGAATTACTTGACACAGCAGAGTTAAAACACCAAGCCATGAAATTAAATTATTGGCAAGAATTGTTTTCTAATTAAGCAGCCGGGTTAGAACAAAAACCTGCAGCCACTGCGGTCCTCCAGGACTGTGATTGAGGACCCCTGGGATACAGGCTTGGGCAAATTTGTGATAGATGAAATTTAATGTAAGGTACTACACATAGGGAGTAAAAAAGTCAAATTTAAATATACAATGGGAGGTCTGAAATTTGAAAGTATCCCCTAAATTGATCACTGTCTACATCTAGACAGTGTACAGAGGCGATCAAGAAAGCTAAAAGGGTGTTAGTTTATAACACAAGGTGTGGAGTACATGTCAAGGGAGATTATACTTAAGTCGTATAACTCACTAGTTATATGGAGTGCTCTGTTCAGGTTTGGGCTCCATATTTATTACAAGAAAAGACATACAGTGCATCCGGAAAGTATTCACAGCGCATCACTTTTTCCACATTTTGTTATGTTACAGCCTTATTCCAAAATGGATTAAATTCATTTTTTTCCTCAGAATTCTACACACAACACCCCATAATGACAACATGAAAAAAGTTTACTTGAGGTTTTTGCAAATTTATTAAAAATAAAAAAACTGAGAAATCCCATGTACATAAGTATTCACAGCCTTTTCTCAATACTTTCTCGATGCACCTTTGGCAGCAATTACAGCCTCAAGTCTTTTTGAATATGATGCCACAAGCTTGGCACACCTATCCTTGGCCAGTTTCGCCCATTCCTCTTTGCAGCACCTCTCAAGCTCCATCAGGTTGGATGGGAAGCGTCGGTGCACAGCCATTTTAAGATCTCTCCAAAGATGTTCAATCAGATTCAAGTCTGGGCTCTGGCTGGGCCACTCAAGGACATTCACAGAGTTGTCCTGAAGCCACTCCTTTGATATCTTGGCTGTGTGCTTAGGGTCGTTGTCCTGCTGAAAGATGAACCGTCGCCCCAGTCTGAGGTCAAGAGCGCTCTGGAGCAGGTTTTTATCCAGGATGTCTCTGTACATTGCTGAAGCCATCTTTCCCTTTATCCTGACTAGTCTCCCAGTCCCTGCCGCTGAAAAACATCCCCACAGCATGATGCTGCCACCACCATGCTTCACTGTAGGGATGGTATTGGCCTGGTGATGAGCGGTGCCTGGTTTCCTCCAAACGTGATGCCTGGCATTCACACCAAAGAGTTCAATCTTTGTCTCATCAGACCAGAGAATTTTCTTTCTCATGGTCTGAGAGCCCTTCAGGTGCCTTTTGGCAAATTCCAGGTGGGCTGCCATGTGCCTTTCACTAAGGAGTGGTTTCCGTCTGGCCACTCTACCATACAGGCTTGATTGGTGGATTGCTGCAGAGATGGTTGTCCTTCTGGAAGGTTCTCCTCTCTCCACAGAGGACCTCTGGAGCTCTGACAGAGTGACCATCAGGTTCTTGGTCACCTCCCTGACTAAGGCCCTTCTCCCCCGATCGCTCAGTTTAGATGGCCGGCCAGCTCTAGGAAGAGTCCTGGTGGTTTCGAACTTCTTCCACTTACGGATGATGTAGCCACTGTGCTCATTGGGACCTTCAAAGCAGCAGAAATTTTTCTGTAACCTTCCCCAGATTTGTGCCACGAGACAATCCTGTCTCGGAGGTCTACAGACAATTCCTTTGTCTTCATGCTTGGTTTGTGCTCTGACATGAACTGTCAACTGTGAGACCTTATATAGACAGGTGTGTGCCTTTCCAAATCATGTCCAATCAACTGAATTTACCACAGGTGGACTCCAATGAAGCTGCAGAAACATCTCAAGGATGATCAGGGGAAACAGGATGCAGCTGAGCTCAATTTTGAGCTTCATGGCAAAGGCTGTGAATACTTATGTACATGTGCTTTCTCAATTTTTTTATTTTTAATAAACTTGCAAAAATCTCAAGTAAACTTTTTTCACGTTGTCATTATGGGGTGTTGTGTGTAGAATTCTGAGGAAAAAAATGAATTTAATCCATTCTGGAATAAGGCTGTAACATCACAGTGCATCACTTTTCCCACATTTTGTTAATACTTTCCGGATGCACTGTAGCAGCACTATAGAAATTAGGCTTAGGGTTACGTTTAGAAACACTATAGAAAGTCCAGAGAAGAGCGACTAGGCGGATTCCAGGACTAAGAGGTATGGGCTATGAGGAGAGATTGAAGGAGTTGAACTTTTTCAGTTTAAGCATACAGGAATTAAGAGAGAACATGACTGAAGTGTTTAAAATTATGAAAGGAATTAGTACAGAGGATCCAGGCTGCTACTTTAAAATGACTTCAACAAGAACACATTTGGAAAATTGTCAATGGCAGATTTCGCACAAATCTTAGAAAGTTTTTCTGCACACCAAGAACCATTGACACAAGGACTAAGTGAACAAGTAGTGTAGTGGAGAGTAGGACTTTCAAATCTCTCAACCTACAGGAGAGTAGCTGCACAACACAAGATGAAACTGCATATCTAAGTGCCGTTCGGAAACTTTGTGAATGTTATAATTAATGTAGAAGTCTCTAAAGGTTGTGATGGGTGGCCAGCATCTCAACCCAGCCGACACACCCAGGACGCTAGATGGCGACTTCCCTGCAGCTTCGAGGTGCCCCGGATTCCTGCAGGGTACCATGGGATATGGAGTTCGGCTTCACAGTACTGCTGGGTACCATGGGTGCCGCCATGTGACACTGCCAGAAGACACGGGGATTTTTGTTTCTCATATAGCCTGGAAGTACTCCCAAGTCACAGGGACGGAAAAACAGAAGTACTTCCGGGCTGAAGAAAAATGTAATTCTGCATCTGACCCGGAAGTGCTAACAAGTCACATGAACAGAAGAGGAGAAGCACTTCCGGGTCAAGGACTATATAAAGGACTGATGGAGACCCAGCAAGTGAGCCGGAGTTGGGAGGGAGTGTGACAGAGCTGCTGGGAGGAGAGGAGGAAAAGAATTGTATTAATTATTATTGATTTATTGTGTATTGTGGTGGTGCTTTGAAGGCACATTATAAGGGAGAGAAAAGAAATTCAAATATTTACTGGTGCTTTTACCTGGTGTCTTGGACTTTGTCTATCTATCTATCTATCTATCTATCTATCTATCTATCTATCTATCTATCTATCTATCTATCTATTGGGTTTGAGGAGTGACAGCGCCCTCTAGTGTCACAAGGTATTATGTTGCAAAATAAAATGTGTTTGGTTTACTGATGTTTCCCTTAATAGGTCAAGCTGAAAAGATTTAAAGAGATTTAAAAATAAAGAGAGAGAGAGAGAGACGGAAATAAAATTCATTTTCAGAATGTTTTATAGGTTTCATGCTAAAATACATATACACTGTACAAAAGGAGCATTTTATCAATACCACAGAGAGATTCTTTTTTCCAAATTTTTCCACATGGCAAGAATCTATTCTGGCAGCAGGCAAGAATAAATGCAGTTGGGACAGCACGACATACGCTCACGCTCTTAGATTAGGGTAGCTGGTTATCCTAACATTGAGACCTTTTACAGAAAACTTAACCACTGTGCCACCATGACTTCCTCTAAGCACAATGGAGTCTAAATAAACATTAAACTTCTATATCCATGCCTTGTTTAGAATCTTAAATATTCCAAATCAGGTGAATTATTATATACATCCAGTCAGGTGAATCATGTGTGGAGATTAAAAGCAAATCTGTAACCCTCAGTGTGCATGTTTCATCAGCAACTTACAGCCATGCACGACTTGTGAAGATTCCTAGGCAAAGAGTCGTTAGTTTAACTCAGCTTATTAAATATGAAATTAAATGAGCTTCATAAATTGGTTACAATACAGTAATGCAAACAGCATATTGTAGCCAGTGAGGAGAATTCATTGTGTTCCCCTCTCCTCCTGACGGGTCTTCCTGTTTACTCCATTAGATGGCGCTCTACCCCACTGCTCACGTAATGCACTTCTGGAACCTTCTAAAAGGTCAGGTGTTTTTGTTTCTCTTCCTGAAAAAAAACTGCTGAAGTATGATTTTGATTTTTGTGTCATATAGCAATGGCTTAAGAAAACGTGAATAGCATTGTTTTATTTTTTATTATTTTATTAAGAAATTGAATAGAGTGTTTGACTCTATAGAGGGATGTCACGTACTTAAAGAATACAGCAAGTCAGCAAGTATTTTTGAATTACTGACTGTTATACGTGCTAATTTTTCTTACTTACTTAATTTTCCTACATTACACTTGAAGCCCTTGGTGTGTACTGCATACATTTAATTTGTTAGCTAAAAAAGAGGTCAAGTGAGGTCTTAGCTATTTAGAGTCGGGTTCAGATTCCAAGGCAGAGTTTTCTCCCCAATCATGTCAGCATTCCAGTCTGCAGTTCAAGGCTGTGCTGTTTGGATGATTGATGACTCTGAACTGGTCCAGCATGAGTGAAGGTGAGTGGAGTTTTTTCGGCGATGACCTGGTGTCTCATTCCCACTCGGGCCCGGTATGTTCCAGCTGCCCATGACCCTGGAATGGAAAGACCAATAAAGACAAATATTACAAAATAATTACAAAATAAACAGATTGACATCTGAGTGGTCAGACTGGGTACATGATGTCAGACTTTCAGTCCACTCACTCTCCTGCTAAATCTAATTTAAAGTCGTGGAGAACCACAGTTTATCCTAGCAAGGGCACAAAGCAAGAAATCTACCATCATTTGAACCCTTTTGACAGTAAGTCATCACCATATGTACACCACCATGTATTCAGCCTCCTTCACTTTTGTCAGTCAAAGACTTGTATTAAAATAATAAAATAAACATCAAGCAACACTCAATGAAAGAATGACAAAGTGAAAACACGATCGGACCCTTTACTCAGTACTTTTTTAAAGCATCTTTAGCTGTGATTCCAGCTTGGGGTCTTCATGGGGATGACGCGTCAAGCTTCGCACACCTGGGTTTGGGGATGTTCTGCCATACTTCTTGGCCGATTCTCTCAACCTCTGTCAGGCTGAAGGGAGGCTGTTGGTGAACTGCTGCTTTCAGGCCTCTCCAGAGAAGTTCAAGACAGGACTCTTGACCAATGAGGGGGAAAGATGGGTCTTCACTTCAAATAGTCATGCCCATGAGGCTTTAGGTTTGCTGTTTATGATGTGCGCTGACCTATCGGGAAGTATCCATTTCACAATATTGAAGTAAGAAAGCACTTGTTTTGCACTTTTTGAGTGTACGACTAAAAAATTGACATGTGGACTACGTGACACGAGTAACATGAGATTTTTGTTTTCCTTTTTTCTATGAACACTTTTCACATTATTTGCCATTGCACCGCATTGGACACTTCTTTTCTGTCATAAACATTTATTTCTCATTCTGCCAGTAAAACATGAAATTAATAAATTTTCGTGCCATCACTACAAACTATATGGGATAAGTAACATATAAAAAATATCTTTTTTGGGAGGAGTATTCCTTTAAACCATAAAGTTAATGGTTGTCATTTAAACATATGCTAGATTGCCTGGGTTCATAGGGACCCTAGATTTTATATACAGCCCACTGTACAAGTCATTACTGACGATTCGGCCTGCCGTCAAAATTGATTGATCACTCCTGAACAAGTATGCTGTCTGCAGTTGCCTCCTGTCTTTAGAACTTAGGTGAACTAAAACAGTTAAAAATATTAATATTTTATATTATTATATACAATTATATCTAATAATATACATATAATACTAATCTTCTTCTTCTTCTTTCGGCTGCTCCCGTTAGGTGTTGCCACAGCGGATCATCTTCTTCCATATCTTCCTGTCCTCTGCATCTTGTTCTGTTACACCATCACCTGCATGTCCTCTCTCACCACATCCATAAACCTTCTCTTAGGCCTTCCTCTTTTCCTCTTCCCTGGCAGCTCTATCCTTACCATCCTTCTCCCAATATACCCAGCATCTCTTCTCTGCACGTGTCCAAACCAACACAATCTCACCTCTCTGACTTTGTCTCCCAACTGTCCAACTTGAGCTGACCCTCTAATGTACTGTTGTGGTGTATAAAATCTGCACATTTTGGTTTCATTTTCCATTATATTTAGTTCAAGACAACAGATTAACTACATTTAGGACAAATCAAGGCATATCCTCTTCCCTTACACCTCACTTTTATAACAGTTGTTCACAGCATAGTGCTAAAATGGTTTTACAGCCTGGGAAAGGATGCTGAGCCATGCCTCGGGATATTGATTATTTTATGGATGGACATCTGGGACAACAATTTGGTTTACAGCCTGGGAAAGACAGACATGAGGCAATATCAAAGAACTTTATTATCTGGGAAAAGATAAATTAAAGAGTTTGAGCAAAATTCATTAATCATATTGACAGCCAGCCAATCAGGTGCATGTGTTGTGAAACCACAGCATGACATTTCATAATAAATATGCCTCATTTGAAAGCAACATGAGAAGAAGAAAGTAGGGGAGGAGAAGAAGAAGAGGAACGGAACAAAGACGTTTTTGGTTGTCAGAAAAGCATCATGAACATCGATTGCTAAATCAAATGCCTCCCTGCGACATTCATCCTTGTCATTTAACTTTTTCGTAAGCTTTTTCTAAAGACTATATATATTCAGACATTCCTATCAGCACCTATCTTTGTTCCAGTGGTATTATTATTATTATTGTAATAAATACCATGTTGCATTTAACTTTCTATGCTTTGTCTTAATGTCTAGAGTGATTGAAGTAATAAGTTAGATTTCCTTGAGCACCTGAAGCAGCCGGACATTTGCCATTATATCTGTGCTGCGAGGTTTATTTTGGCTGCGAGTGAGGAGCACCACTCAATAGTTGGAACAGTACAAAAAGAAGGTATTCTTGGCTGATAAATGGCCTGTAGTCAAGAGTGCTGAGTCTTTGTATGTTTAAATGGATTCTTGTAGAACAAAAGTAATATTTAGGTCTGAGATATCACTAAAACATCATATGTTGTTCGTGCCGATAATAAGTAAGTCTCTTGAAGTGCTGAGTGACAAGCTGTGTTATTCCTAAAGCACTTGTGTGGTTTAAAGTGCTAAAGGTTTATCAGCGTGTGTGTGTCATTCATGGGTTGTGGCTAGGGTCTGTGTGTGTGTGTTCATCTTAAAGTGCAACAGTAGACCAACCCGATAACGAACTTCACAAGAACACTTACCCTTGAGGGAAAACAGGTAAAGGGTAAGTAGAGGGAAATAATACGATAATACATGTTCTCATTTCTAACCCTAACCATCCTCGTCACACCCAATGCAAATCTTAACATCATTAACTCTCCTACCTCCAGCTCTATCTCCTGCTTTCTGGTCAGTGCCACCATCTCCAACCCATATATATATATAATATTAATAATAATAAATATTCCCTTTCATTATTAAACATAAATTGATGAATTCCAATTTGCATGTCACGTCACTATGGGTTTTCACTGGCACATATCTAAGATCTGTAAGTTATTATAACTGTCTTTGGCCCCAGCATGAGTGAGCGTAGCTGTTTCTTATAATATGTGCATGTGTCCTGTTTCCCAAAGTGTCATCATGAACTGCAGTTACACCAGCTGTGTCTGGTACAGACCGCCACTGGATATTTTAACACTTGCCTAATGACTTATGAGATCATTAGGAAGTGCAGTGACTGGATAGACCTTGACGGGTGTCACTTGCATATCAATGTACAGTATATTATGGGCAAAGAACTTGAAAATAGAACAGCTCAGGTCAGAGCAATTATAGCAATTTCTCGCTCTTTTTGCCAGAAGGTTATTTTTCCTCAATAAAGGATCTCTGTTCTTCCTGTTGTGTTAGTGCAAGTTAGCCCCACACTACCAGGTCCTTCCAGGGATCCTCTTGAACCTGCTACTGTACCTGAGGGATGAGCCTGCAGATGAGGACACAACTTATACAACTAGTCACCTGCACCACCTGAGCACTCCAGCTCCCTGAATCGTTCAACCAGAATGATCCACTTCACCAGCCCACACTCCCTCCAAAGGGGCTCTCTTTTGACTGTCTGCCATCTCTTTCTACCTCACTCACCATCTCTCTCGTCTCCCTGCCTGCTTCTCTCCATCCCGTCTTTTAACCTCTGGCTTCTTCTCTCTCCTTCTTTGCTCGTGCTGGCTTATCCTTATATGCCTCTGTGGGCACAGCGTCCCAATCACAATGAAGCAATTGAAACAGACCCTCACATGCTAGGTGTGTCTCGCCCCAATTACTCCACCAAACCCCCCCACAGCTGCGTGAGCATGCACACCCACAGAGATTGAGCCGGCCATTCAATTATTTATTTGGCCGTGGACCTGTCCTTCATAGCTGGCTCATGTGTTTATGCCTACGCTGTCAGAAAAAGCTCCAGCCCCACTTGACCTTAGACTTGATTAAGGGGGTTCAACCCACTGAATGAACAGATCAATGGCTTCGAGTTCAGAATTAAAATGTTGGCTGTGTAGTGTTGACTTACTTTCTTATCTACAGGGTCCTGCCTTGCAACAACCAGGAAGCAATTGGGAATATCGAAAACCAAGCCAGAAATCTAAACCAGAGATCTGCTCTATCTTTCATCTAAGCCCACACAGTGACCAAAATTCATTGTCAGCAACCAGAGCCGAAGATCAGTACACTAAAGGTCAAACAAAGAAACGCTCCCGCTAACTCTCAGGTGCTTTGTGCTGCCCTTTGCCCTAGTGAGTCACAGGTCACGACCTGCAAGGCCACACCTCTTAACAACAGGCCACCACATCATGGTAGCAAAGCCACAAAGTAGCCCAACCTGTGCAAAACAAAATGGCATCAGAAAAATTGGTGTAAAAAAATAAGTTAATCTTACAACTAACTACAAATCTAACTAACTCAAATGGTGGATTTAGAATCAAAACCCTAGAAATGATGCAAAACTTTTCTGAATAACTAAACGAAGACAGAGGACAATTTCTACAAGAATTCTAATCAGGCTGTCTCTTGAGATATTTGACAAATATGAACGTGCAAATTCTGGCTGACTTTGTCTGGAGTTCCCACACTTAATATTTCAAAGGCAGAAACACTCAGTAAGTGTGTGTTTTGTCAAATAACGTCCTGGAATACCATTTCTTTATCTTTTATTTTTTCCCTTTTCCTCTCTCTGTTATTGAAGGAGATGCTTGATGGTTGGCAGGTTGGCATGACTACAACTGAACTGGCAGCTGGTGTTTGTTACCTGCCAATTTTCCGATGTTATTGAGGGTGAGACCTGTTCACAACAAGATGACTTGTTTAAATGAAAAGGAAATTAACAAAAAGCATGAAGGGAATGTGGAAACCTTCAGGGCTGAAACAGAAACAAGGAGAGGAAGAAAGAGTCATTCATAACTGAAACTGCATTGTCTGTATAGAAAGAATATCCAAACTGAACTCTGTCATGCTGTTGTAGCGGTGCTTGAAACTTCAACTCCCAGCAGTCCCTGCAGTGTCTCTGATTGGTCATCTGTTGAGGGTGCAGGGGCTGTTGGATGCAAGGAGGCCAGCACGACATTTAAAAGGGGGCTAGTGTTACAGAAAAAGAGAGAAGTATTTTGTGTTTCGTGTCTAAGGTTCCTGACTGTCTGTCTTCCGTTGTGATACCTGTGCTTTCTCATTTTTGTCCTGAATCATTTCTGGGTCAGGGTCTGGATTGTCTACTGTCTGCCTGTTACATGGGGACTGTATGTGGATTTATGGCCATCCTGTGAACCAGTGACCAGGCTAAGAATCAAACCCAAGTTCTTCGAGCATTGAGGGAGCTCCATCTCCCAGTGCTACATTCCTGTCTTGGTTTCTCTCTCTTGCTGTTTGCTCGCTGAGCCACTCTCAATGCTCCATCTGATGTCTTCTCCATATTCTTTTAGATCATGCAGATATTTGAAGAATGGAAAATTATGGTGAAACACAATTCAAAAGTCTCAGGGTAGAGTAGGTCAGCAGCTCTGGTGCACCATCCTATCTAGGGTTCATTGATGATGGGGTTGTCAAGTGTCTGGGTTTGATAACACTTTTTATAACTTTAATGTTATATTCTTTTGGTGAAATAAACCAATCAGTGTTTAACTGGGAGCTTCACCGCTTTTGCTCAAAGTCTCTGTAAAACAATGTACTTTCTGAGAATTTCACAAGGCAAAGCCCAAGAGATAACTTTCTCACAGACTGCTACAGCACAATAATGGTAACAATGCAATAAAAAGGAAAAGGAAGCACTGTAACATAAGTACAAATAAAATAATATTGCAAAGGAAAAAATAATATTTCATAAGCAGGCTGTTTATAAGCGTATTGAACACACAGACCACACTCACGTCATGAATGTTATTAATCTTCTACGACACTCTGTTTTTCTTCTTCATTTGATCCTACAAAGGGTGGTCACTATGACTTCTCCATGTCTAACCAATAGGAGTGTGTCCCATCTTCTTGCATTTTGCAGACTTCATAATGTGATGGTTTGCAGGGGTCCTGTGTGACGACAAGACTCTAAACTATCCCACCATACACTACACCTGATCAGATTATTTAGAGTACTTGTAGAAGACATCCAAACTTCTGACAAATATAAATCATGAACTGCAGCCTGTTTTTGTGTCTCTAGTATGGGAGCAAGAATGAGGAGATGAATTCCTTACATATGACAAGTCAAGTCAAGTTGGGGAGCATGCACTGGTACAGTGCGTTGCCGCACCCAGTACACGATGAAACAACTCGGGATCCCAGTTTGCAACCCCCCAGGCAGACACGCGGTCCAGTCCCACCCTCCGGAAATGACCCTCTATCTGCCGCAGCCAGGTGTTACGTGGGCGACCCCTTGGCCTGGTCCAGCCACTCGGATCCCCAACAATAAGGATCTTATGAGCCGGATCACTCTCGGGGAAACACACCACATGGCCGTAGTGCCGCAACTGACGCTCCCTCACAATGCAGGTAATGTGCCTCATTCGGGACTCCAGGAGCAACCGCTCATTCGACACAAAGTCAAACCAATGGTAACCAAGGATTTTCCGGAGAGACACAGCACCAAAGGAGTCCAGTCTTCGTCTCAGGTCACTGGATAGCATCCACGTCTCGCAACCATATAGCAAGACAGGAAGCACTAGGACTCTAAAGACTTGAACCTTCGTCCTTTTGTATAGATATCGGGAGTGCCACACACTCCTTTCCAGTGACCTCATGACCCCCCATGCTCTCCCAATCCATGTACTGACTTCATAGGAAGAGTCACCAGAGACATGAATGTCACTGCCAAGGTAAGTAAACCTCTCAACAAGGTCAACACTCTCTCCGCAAACAGACACACTTCTGATGGCTGTGCCCAAGAGGTCATTAAAGGCCTGGATCTTGGTTTTTATCCAGGACACTCGCAAGCCCAGACACTCAGACTCCTCACTCAGTCTCTCGAGCGCCCTGATCAGAGCCTCCATTGACTCCGCGAAGATCACAGCATCGTCAGCAAAGTCAAGATCCGTGAATCTTTCTTCACCAACAGATGCCCCACAGCCGCTGGACCCCACGACCTAGCCCAACACCCAGTCCATACAAGCATTGAACAAAGTAGGAGAAAGAACACACCGGCCGGCCATGATATCCAGCAACCTCAAGGGGATCCCACGAACCCTCAGGATGTCCCACACGGCAGCTCGATCAACTGAGTCGAACACTTTGCAAAAATCGACAAAGGCTACAAAGAAACTCTGCCGATATTCACATTTGCGCTCCAATGGAACCCTCAAAGCCAGGATGTGGTCGATGGTATACTTCTTTATCGGTAAAACCAGACTACTCTGGTCACTGGTAGGTGAGCAAGTGATCACGAATCTTATTGAGGACGACCCTAGCAAGGACCTTACCCGGCACCGAGAGCAGCGTTATCCCCCTGTAGTTGCTGCAATCCAGGCAATCACCCTTTCCTTTCCAGATAGGGATGACAAGTCCCGTTTTCCAGTCAGTTGCCAGTCTCCCAAATGGAGGCAAAGGTTGCTTGCAATGCCAGGAGGACAGCCTTACCACCAGCCTGGAGAATTTCACTCCGGATACCATAGATCTCTGCAGCCTTTCCTCCCCTCAGCTGGTTCACCTCCTGTGCAATCTCGGTGAGACTAGGGGGGTTCACAGCTAATTGGAGGATCAGCTTCAAGAACCGTGACAGCTGAGTGAAAACTAAGCAGGCACAATGTACCCTACAGAGCAGCTTGCAAACATCTGGTCAATAAAAGAATTTCAGCCAATCATGTCATTTGTTTGAGTTGTAGCAGACAGTTCAGCAGCTTTGCAAACTCTTACAGATGTCTGAAAAGTTACCATATATTTCTATAAAATATGTGGACCTCTGGTCCTCCTAAAATCGAGGTTCCAGCTCCAATAGTGTGCGAGAACCAGTAGGCTGCCACACCGCATGTGTTTGATTGGCTGTGGATGCTGGAGCTGTCATTCTTCTTCCTATCAAGTAATCGGCTTCTGCAATTTGCTTCATGCTGAGCAGAGGTCTCTGCTTCTTAATCATTTTGCCTATGCACTCCCTTAAAAAAGATATGGACTACGATAATGTTGCAGAGGTTGCCATTATTTTCTTCACCAGCGCATGTTATGTCATGAGCTTTTGATTAAGACTATGCTTGAAGCTCTAGCCCCAGTGGTTCTTGAGTAATCCTGTGACAGACAGACAATACTCTTAGCATCTATAGATGTATTCTATAAATATGACCAACTAGAGGCACAAGTCCGAAATATAACTAGTAGAGTTCAGAGTTCCAGAACGGAAGGGTTAATCAAGGAAATTAAGAAATGTGAAGGAAGGATGTTTGATTTTGGTATAACAGCCAGAAAAACAATAAATACCATGGCCACCTAGCCTAGTTTGATACCCTTGCTGTCACCTTGTCTGGGACTATGTCATATCCACCATCCTGCTTCGCTGAAGTTTTTGCATTAGCTCTGGCTTCTTCTTCGACCTCCTCCACACCAGACAAGCTATCGTTGCTATTGTCCTCCTGACTCCAAACTCCCAAAGAGAGGATTTTAAACCTTTCTAAGGTCTGATCCAGCACATACTCAGTGTGATGCTGACGTACCAGTGAAGCTCAAAAAAAAAGTAGCAGGGCAGCCTCACTGACACTCTCTTTTTCCCCTGGATTGCCAATGAAAACTCCCTGAGGGGGTGCAGAGTGCAGGACCATTAATGCCTTTCATCAGCTTTCAGGACCAATAACCTCTTTGTTTGAATCCCCAGCTCCTTTCTAGTAACACATTCCAGGAGCAAATGCTTGACATTGTGTCTTTTACATTTGTGACACTTTCAATAAGTCAGGTATGATGTAAGGAGGCTGCCTTATACCTCTTGGTTTTGTCCCCAGGCCGGGTCCCGGTCCATGTGGAGGTAACTCGTTCGTCTAATATTCTCTGTGTTTATTTTTCCCAGATGCTGAAGTTTCCAGGCACTTCTCAGAAGTCTCCATTTAAAGCAACACTGCATTGGCTCAGTGCTGCTGGGATGTGCAGCTGTGCCATTTAAAAGCACTGGCTGCTTGGCACCTAATGCTGCTGTGGAGGTTCCCAGCTGCCCACAAGCCTGCGCTTGACTGTGTGTGATTAGTAATAAGTGTTCTCTTAATTTATCGGGTAGCATTTCTCATCGAATAGTTTGGTGACATTGTTTGAAGAGACGGATCGTGGCTACATTTGCTCTGTATGGCTGTTGTTTTCCTCAGCCTTCATTCACTCTCATAGCTTTACCCAGAGGGCCCGTGAGGTGGCACTGCACAATCTGTCCTCTGTTAAGAAATGCTATCCGAAGCAGGGCCTTGTAATGAAGTGCAGTCTGCATGCCCAGCTGTCCTACATTACTAACTAAAAATTCCTGAGGTCGCTGGGCTGGGAGCGCTTGCCAAAAGCTTCACCTTGCACTGAGGTCAGCATTCAGCCGGAGACTGAGAAGATCACAGCTGCGCCATGCAGCTGGTAACAGGAAGATGCTTATCTTGCAGGCACAAGGCCAGAAGGCAAATAAAAATATTTTCTTAACAGGGTGCTTTTCTTTAACTCTTAAGACTCAGGTGTTGAACTGTTAGATGAAGTGTGCAGTTGGGACTTTTGGAAAATTTGAGCAATGTTACAGGAGAACAAGTTTATAACTTGAGTATTTCTATTATTAGCAAATGAGTATTTATCCATCCATCCATTTTCCAACCCGCTGAATCCGAATACAGGGTCACGGGGGTCTGCTGGAGCCAATCCCAGCCAACACAGGGCACAAGGCAGGAACCAATCCTGGGCAGGGTGCCAACCCACCGCAGGACACACACAAACACACCCACACACCAAGCACACACTAGCGCCAATTTAGAATCGCCAATTGACCTAACCTGCATGTCTTTGGACTGTGGGAGGAAACCGGAGCGCCCGGAGGAAACCCACGCAGACACGGGGAGAACATGCAAACTCCACGCAGGGAGGACTCGGGAAGTCTCCAAACTGCGAGGCGGCAGCGCTACCACTGTGCCACCATGCTGCCCTGAGTATTTATTATTATTCTTATTATATTTGCTATTATTTTTTTTTATATTACAAAAAAACACTAGGAGGACACCTTTTCAATGACCTAGACTGGAGATTTGCAGACAACAAAAAAGCAAATTTTAACTTGGATATAAAGCTCAAATCTACAGGGAGTGACAGAAAGCCTGGTGATTTACGCACAAGACCACCCACTCCATTTACGATACTAGCAGCAGCACCTGCCATTGCCTGAGTAAAGTCATTTTAAGGCAGAAAGAACTATGACATTTTTCTAAATGGTGTTTCTTAAAGTGTACCCTCCCAGAGACAAATTCAATTAATCAATATTTTTTAGCACTCAAAATCCAGGAAAAGGCATTATCCTTAAAACTGCAATAACGTCACACCTCAGGAGTCCCAAAAATACCTTCAAAAGTTACCTTCCAGGGGGGAATTAATGTGGAAATCCCAAGTCGATACAAAAGAGGCCTAGACGAATCTTATTTTAACAAAAGGCTCTGTAGTCCAAGAAGCTCCTAAGAGCACAAAAGGAATTGCCTGAGAAGACAAACAGAATCCCAAGGCGAAGTCAAACACAGAGCACAGGTTCAAAAAACTCCAGAGAAACACAAAAAGCAAAAAGGCACAGCAAGACACAAGTAAACACCTCACTCCCTGTGCATTGAAAACGAGCCGCCAGGAACTGTGGGAGACCCTCTGAATGTGTAGGGTGGAGGGGCCGTGCCTAGTAGTGATTGGCAGGTGGCTCCGTCTCTTGGGGAACCACCCACAAAACACATGGGACATAACCAAGGCATTTTCCACTTACAATACACACAAAGAATAATTCACATAATAAACACAAGTAACATTAATATAAATAAATGGCACAAAATTGGTAAAAACAGACAAGAAACACAACTTTGAACCCCAGCCTGGGGAGAAATGCTGGCTAAAATGTGACATATAAAGGAAATGGACCCCCCAGGGTCAAAATTTTGGGTTCCAAAGTGGGATTTGAGTGCAAAATGTTAAGATTGAACCAAAGGTGTGGAATTACATAAAAAACAAAACAGACACACACAAGCATTGAGAGTTTTATATTAGATCAATTACCAGTACAGAATTGTGAACAGCCAAGTCGACAGCAAATAGACACAGCTGAAGAGACCACCAGCCATATTTTAGCAGGTTGCACTTCACTGGCAGCTAGAGAATACACACAGAGACACATCCACATGACCAGTTACATTTGCCAGGAGCTTAGTATGGAAGTGTCTGACCAATGGTATTAACATGCATGTCCCTCAGCCAGTTATTAACATCCGGGACTGTACCTTCATGGTGGACTTTACCATCCACAGTGATCGAAACTTCAGAGCCAATTATCCAAACATCTTGTCCTAGAACAGGTAGGGCAAAGCATGTCTGCTTATTGACATTGTTGTATCTGATGATCACAACATTACACTCAAAGAAGCTGAAAAATAAAACAAAATATAAAGATCTTCAAATAGAATGATAAAACTGTTCAAAAGCTGCATTTTGTTTTCTATGTTGATGGCTCCACACACCGTTGACTGAATGGATCTTTAATGATTATACATTGTGACCACCAGGGGGTGCTCCAGAGTCTCAGACACCAGACACAACAACAATAACAACAACACTTATTTCTATAGCACATTTTCATACAAATGATGTAGGTCAAAGTGCTTTACAGGATGAAGAAAGAGAAAAAAGACAAAATATAAAAAATAAAATTAGACAATACTAATTAACAAAGAATAAAAGTAAGGTCCAATGGCCAGGGAGGACAGAAAAAACAAAAAAAACTCCAGACAGCTGGAGAAATTGTGGTATCACCAACTGTTTACTCAATATGGCACAATTAAACGAAATATCAAGCGCTACCATTGTTTTCCTACATCCTGACACACAATAAGTCAGAGGTGACAACTGACCTGACATCTTTGCTTTATCCACCATGCCTTACCAATATAGACATGGATGTCAAGGTGTACTTCTCTGGACCCAAGATCAGTTACCTCAAAACCTACGTATTCTTCCTTTTCCAAATGGTACTGAGATATACACAAGAAAAATGTTCCAGGAGTACAAATAATTAGTTCTTGCCACATTCCGTAATAAGACTGGAAATATTTATGTCAGAAGTTGCTAATAATAACTCAGGTCACTCACCAAAATCACAACAAGAAATCTTCAGAAGTCATCTGCCTGTGATCAAGTCACCATCAAGCTCTGTGGTGCCCTACATTTGGCCATGTTAGGAACACAGTACTAATGCTCTTGTACTGTTTGCTTGTGTATTCTTGATTTGTAGTTTTTGTTGCTTATATTTTTGTTGTTTTTCATTACCGCATCACCATTTTATGGATATTTTTTGTGTTTGAATGTGAAAAAACAACTTCTACTTGAAAAATGACAAGCCTTTCAACAGAACTGTAGCTCTGTTGTTTAACTTTTTGTAGCTACATTTTTCTTTATTTTTTTGTTTGCCACTCTGACCGCAGGTTTCCTCCCTGTAGGTGTTGAAGCCACCAGGCCAATAACACCAAGGACACAATCCACTGTCTGTACACTGATATTTATCCTGATGCCTTGTAGTCATTTATTGCTTGATTTTCTATAAGCATTTATACTTTCTTGTGTTCATTTTAATGTGATTATTTATTTGTCCATATATATACAGTCTTATGAAAAAGTTTGGGAACCCCTCTCAGCCTGCATAATAATTTACTTTCAACAGTAAAGATAACAGTGGTATGTCTTTCATTTCATAGAAACATCTGATTCCTGGGGTGTTTTCCGAACAGAGATTATTAGTGAAGCAGTATTTAGTTGTATGAAATTAAATCAAATGTGAAAAACTGGCTGTGCAAAAATGTGGGTCCCCTTGTAATTGTGCTGATTTGAATGCATGTAACTGCTCAATACTGATTACTTGCAACACCAAATTGGTTGGATTAGCTCTTTAAGCCTTGAACTTCATAGACAGTTGTGTCCAATCATGAGAAAAGGTATTTAAGGTAGTCAATTGCAAGTTGTGCTTCCCTTTGACTCTCCTCTGAAGAGTGACAGCATGGGATCCTCAAAGCAACTCTCAAAAGATCTGAAAACAAAGATTGTTCAGTATCATAGTTTAGGGGAAGGCTACAAAAAGCTATCTCAGAGGTTTACACTATCAGTTTCAACTGTAAGGAATGTAATTAGGAAATGGAAGGACACAAGCACAGTTGCTGTTAAACCCAGGTCTGGCAGGCCAAGAAAAATACACAGGATTGTGAGAATGGTTACAGACAATCCACAGATCACCTCCAAAGACCTGCAAGAACATCTTGCTGCAGATGATGTATCTGTACATCGTTCTACAATTCAGCTCAATTTGCACAAAGAATATCTGTATGGCAGGGTGATGAGAAAGAAGCCCTTTCTGCACTCACGCCACAAACAGAGTTGCTTGTTGTATGCAAATGCTCATTTAGACATCCCAGATTCATTTTGGAACAAAGTGCTTTGGACTGATCAGACAAAAATTGAGTTATTTGGTCATAGAAAAAAGCACTTTACATGACAGAAGAAGAACACCGCATTCCAAGAGAAACACCTGCTACCTACTGTCAAATTTGGTGGAGGCTCCATCATGCTGTGGGGCTGTGTGGCTAGTTCAGGGACTGGGGCCCTTGTTAAAGTCGAGGGTTGGATGAATTCAACCCAACATCAACAAATTCTTCAGGATAATGTTCAAGCATCAGTCACAAAGTTGAAGTTACACAGGGGTTGGATATTCCAACAAGACAATGACCCAAAACACAGTTCGAAATCTACAAAGGCATTCATGCAGAGGGAGAAGTACAATGTTCTGGAATGGCCGTCACAGTCCCCTGACTTGAATATCATCGAAAATCTATGGGATGATTTGAAGCAGGCTGTCCATGTTTGGCAGCCATCAAATTTAACTGAACTGGAGAGACTTTGTATGTAAGAATGGTCAAAAATACCTCCATCCAGAATCCAGACACTCATCAAAGGCTATAGGAGGCATCTAGAGGCTGTTATATTTGCAAAAGGAGGCTCAACTAAGTATTGATGTAATATCTCTGTTGGGGTGCCCAAATTTATGCACCTGTCTAATTTTGTTATGATGCATATTGCATATTTTCTGTTAATCCAATAAACTTAATGTCACTGCTGAAATACTACTGTTTCCATAAGGCATGTCATATATTATAAGAAAGTTGCTACTTTGAAAGCTCAGCCAATGATAAACAAAAATCCAAAGAATTAAGAGGGGTTCCCAAACTTTTTCATATGACTGTATGCAATGTTAAGGGTTGTCTGCCTGCCATCTAACAACTTATGAACCACCAGGTCTTGAACCGTGACCTTGCCTTAATTCGAGAGCTTATACTGTGACGTATAGCGCAAATCATGATTTAGTTGTGCGGCCTTCCTTGGCCATGAAATTGGGTTCAGGTCCTTCTTGCGGCAAGCGTGCCATGGCTGATAGGAAAATAACAGCGTCAAGCTCTGCTACATTGCATAGGCCGACTGATTGTCACAAATGCCAGGCATACACTCTGAGCACAACAGAAAGTCATAGATGATGAAAGAATTGGAGGTGTGGGTTTCCTCCACAATGTTATTGGGCAGCCGTGTAGAGATGTGTCATGGCTGAGTTGAAAAGAACAGCGGCTTGAGCACATGGCATGTCCGTCAGGAGGAGAGCAACAGGTGATTTACATTTACATTTACAGTATTTGCTTGGCAGATGGTTTTACCCAAAGTGACTCACAAATGAGGTAACATAATCGAGTAACATTTGACTAGGGCCTGTTTGTTCAGCAAGTGTAGTAGGACAGGTAACAAAAGTTGATTGCCACAAGTGAATAGACATAATAACTCATACACTTACAATCATAGATTAGCAATCGATAAAGCAGTAAAATGTAATTTAACAACAAATCAACCAAACATGTGAAAGATCACAGAGCAAAGTTTTTTTTTTCTCAATCAATTAGATATTCACAGAACAGACGGGTTTTCAATTGCTTTTTAAATACATTGAAGGAGTCAGCAGGTGGGCAGCTCGATCCACCAGCTAGAAACTACACAGAAAGAGTCTGGACTGAGACTTGATACCATGCAGAGGGGGCATCACCAGACGCTGTTCATTGGCAGACCTGAGTAGGCAAGAAGGAGCATAGCACATCACCATTGACTCATATACTCAGGTACTGACCATTGATGGAACGAAGAGCATTGAAAGAACTTTGCCAGAGTGACCTGAGGTGCCATGTTTCTTGAGAGGCACATGAACCATCTTTCTTTGAGGACCAAGAATTACTAGTACATTTAGATTTTTGTTCTTGTTGCCATTTTTTCATTGCGTCTTCTCCTTGACATTAGTTACGTTCACACGTGCTGCCTTTGTGGTTCTTTACACCATTTAGAATATTGACCTTTACCTGCCACCACCTCTACTTTCTTTACTTCCTCTTGAAATGCTAACAGAACTGGCATCTCTTTCCTGCTCACCCTAGGACAGGAATTCCTCAATGCCCACCTATAAGTGGTATGAAAAACATGAGCACACAAAAGAGGCTGAAGACCAAGTGTGGGGCTGATTTGAATGCAACAGGCGGTGTGGTCTAAAGCAGAGTAACAATGGCATCAGATTGCGAACCGTTTTACTGGCTCATACTTATCTTGACCCAGTGCTGCCCCATTACCCTGTACTGGATTAAAGCATGGTTCAAAACTAATGGATGGATGGATGGATGGATGGATACAGTATAATTCAGCTGTAGTGTCAGTGACAGACAAGGTATTAAATGCATTTCATCCCTAAAATATAAGATGAAGTTGTGCACTTTATTACATTCTTTACCATGGCACCAGAGCATGATGACATGTTGCATGCTGGTCAGACATACACTTAAGAATTTCACACCATCATACAATTACTACGGCTACTGATTTGGACAAGAGAAGAGAAGCTTTGATCTGGGATCTTAAAAACTGAGACCAGGACCCTCAAAACCTGTTAAGTTTTAACATTCTAATAACTTCTGGATGTAAATCATCTAATATCTAGTGCTCACCAAGTGTGGTGTTATTTTTGAAGAGAATTAAAATCAATGTCAAGTCACTTTTTATTGTCACATAACACGAATGCACAAACGAGTGAAAAACGTGTGTGCAAAGTCTACAGTAGTAGAGCAATATTTACACAATAGAGTATACACATAACAAGTACATATCTGTCTATTATAAAAAAAAATCTTGGAAGGCTTGGAAGGAGATGATACGTGATTTTCTCGGAGACACTTTAATGCCCCGCGAGACAAGGCAGTGAGACAAAAGGACAGCTGCTGTACAGGCTTTTAAATGATTGACGTGCAGCGTGACAAGCAGAACACGTAGCTCGGCAGCAGCAAGCCATCAATTGATCTGACCGCATCTCCTTAGCGTGCATTTCACAACTTGAGCAGCAGAGACATGAAATGCCTGGCGTGTAGGGAGTGGGCGAACGAAGCGAGTAGGGGGCAAACCCCCTAGTTACATTTAAATGTCAATTCGCACATTACAGAAGATAACACATTACACAAGTAAACACTTGGACATACTTAAATTTGTACTCATGCAATGTTTGAAGAGGCTAACAACACAAAAAAGATGTGGTGCGATGGAATGTGCAGATGATGGATCAGCAATGCATTATGGGACGGGGTGTTGGTAACAGTTATTATCAGTTAATGTGCAGATGTCAGCCTCCTAACAGCTTGATGGAAGAAGCCGTTCTGCAGCCTGCTGGTCCAGGACCTCATACTACGGTATCATCTGCCAGAAGGTGAGCAGTTCATGACTTGGAATGACGGGGTCATTTATAATTCTCCTGGCTTTCCTCACACACTGCCTAACTTATACGTCTTTGTTGGGATTTGTTGGACAGACTGCACTACTCTCTGCACAACTTTGCAGTTGAGGGCAGTGCAGTTCCCATACAAGACAGTGATCCATCCAGTTAGGATACTTTCATTGGTGCAGAAGTAAAATGACCTGAAGGTGCACATGCCAAACGTCTGTAGCTACCTGTAGGTGTTGTTGAGAACTTCTACATCATTTTTTCAATGTAAACAGTCTGTCACTGAAAAAGACAATGATGGCTACAAAAACCCAAATAGTGAGTCTGACAACACTTTGCTGTAGAAAGCATTGCATCAAGGAGAAAACCTTGAAGAAAAGTTTAGATGGTAATTAGAAAGTAAGTCTTAATAATATAACCAGATTAATTCAGTGCCCACGTTCTAATTTGGCAGTCTAGTCTAGTGCCAGAAGATCTTCACTCCATTCCGTTGGCTCTGGGCCCAAATCCCACCTCTAGCTCACTAGGTGACCCTGATCGAGTCACATCGCATGTCCACACTGCAGCTCTGAGAACATGAGACCCCCGCCATATAGGCGGATCAGATCTTAAGCGGAGTCTCGGACTAGCCTGAGCACCCATTTAACTGCCAGCACTGGGAACTGTCAGCAGGATGTGAGCGGAGGACTGCTCTCAGTTTAGATTTGCCTTTTGTGCAGAGTAACCTTTGTCCCAGATACATAAATATACAATAGGAAAAGAAACTGAGCATGCTCAGTTGGTTCCTCTCCTAGGAATTCACTAAAGGAGGCCTGGGTAAATTGCATCATGAAGTTTATGTTAATCCCAGCCATCCATGTGTGTGGACCCATTATATCAAATACAGGATGTCAGGACCCTGCAAGGATTCCCAGGGTTAGATTATGCTTTGTAAGTGTTATAAAACCCAGCTAAGCAAGTGATACACATGACTGCTCGGAACTGCTTACTCTAGTACTTCTGGGACTCCCAGGAGCCATATCTTAATCCAACAACTTCAGGCAGAAGAAAGGAGTCATGGCTGGACTGCTCTCCTTAGCAGTGTGTTGAAAAGCACATTACGAGTGCTCACAAATGCCACCCATTACTGTCGTGTTCATTGGAATAAACCCACGGAACGGCCATTGTTCTGAGTGCACTTTCTTACTTTCATACGTTCTTTTCACTGACCTTAAGGGGCAGGATTCAAGGAGGCAAGGCCTGTTTTAAACGTACTGTACCTGAGTGTGTGATGTCACTCATGAACTGAGACAACGTATGTCTTTCATCCAACCTGTAGCTAACTCTTGACCAAAGTCTATCTTTTATAATTAGCCAACAAGGACGTGATTGTGCCGGTGAGGACTAGGTTTAGAAATGTTTGTTTTTGTGTGTCATGTGATTTCAAGAAACAACCAGCCAAGTACTGAGCATCACCCAGGTGGGCAGTGAACAAACTGTTCCCTTTAGTTTCTGAGAAATTCTAACCTTTGATTGGTTCATTTTGACATCATTGCCATGAGGATTACTGCCAAAGAATTCATTTTGGTGACCCTCCAGCTGTGTAATGCTGCATTTCTCAATCTCTGTCATTCCTCATTGAAATGAAAGCTTTTTACACAGAATTGCCGGAATAACAAAGTCATCTTTGACAGAACTGAGCCAATGAGTGTAAAAGTGAGTGTAAAGAAAAACTGAAAACGGCACCACTCTTCTCTGTGTGTCTGAAAGTGATGCGTTAAAACTGAACGGGCGACAGAATAAAATCAGCAGCAACATCACAGCAGCCACGTGGCATAAATGCAGAAGAAAATAAAAGACAAAAGTAAAGAAAAGAAACAGGGACGATACTCCCAACATGATCACACAAACACAAAAAATAAAAAGGTAGAACATGAACACTGCCACCACCTCACCTGGAAAAAACGCAAGTCTGTAGACACCTGACTTCAGCTCATTGCTGGACTAGCGTTATAAATAAACTGAAACACATTTGAATTCAGCAGGAATGGTGATATCAGTGCAATGTGAAGCATGAGAGGAACAGATTTAAAGGAAATGAGCAGCCATTGTCCACTTCACTAACTCAGTGTGTTTAGGTGTGCTTGTTATTGAAATGGACAACAGTCATCCATTTACAGTATGTCCTCTATCAGGATAACTGGCGTCTTTAAAATGGTTACTTGTGAGTGAAGGTGCCCTGTGATGGAAAAACACCTTCTTCAAGGTTGGCTCCTCACTATCTATCTATCTATCTATCTATCTATCTATCTATCTATCTATCTATCTATCTATCTATCTATCTATCTATCTGTCTGTCTGTCTGTCTGTCTGTCTGTCTGTCTGTCTGTCGTTTAATGACTTTCTAATCTATCTAGCACCGTGCTGTCCCTACATTGATGGATTAAAGGCCAGAGGTCCACATGACCATCATCATCAAGTTCTTCCATTTGAATACAATGAGGACTGACTGAGATCATTGATGTTAGGTAGAATACCTAGAGGGGGCTGGGTGGTCTCATGGCCTCAGAACTCCTGCAGATTTTTTTTTTTTTCTCAAGCCATCTGTAGTTTCTTTTTGTTTTTTCTGTCCTCCCTGGCCATCAGACCTTATTTTTATTCTATGTTAATTAATATTGCCTAATTTTATTTTTTATATTTTGTCTTTTTTCCCTTTCTTCATCCTGTAAAGAATTTTGAGCTACACCAATGTGCTATAGTTAGGTCCATAAATATTTGGACAGAGACAACTTTTTTCTAATTTTGGTTCTGTACATTACCACAATGACTTTTAAATGAAACAACTCAGATGCAGTTGAAGTGCAGACTTTCAGCTTTAATTCAGTGGGATGAACAAAACGATTGCATAAAAATGTGAGGCAGCCAAAGTATTTTTTAACACAATCCTTTCATTTCAGGGGCTCAGAAGTAATTGGACAAATGAAATAACTGGAAATAAAATGTTCATTTCTAATACTTGGTTGAAAACCCTTTGCTGGCAATGACAGCCTGAAGTCTTGAACTCATGGACATCACCAGATGCTGGGTTTCCTCCTTTTTAATGCTCTGCCAGGCCTTTACTGCAGCGGCTTTCAGTTGCTGTTTGTTTGTGGGCCTTTCTGTCTGAAGTTTAGTCTTCAACAAGTGAAATGCATGCTCAATTGGGTTAAGATCAGGTGACTGACTTGGCCATTCAAGAATTTTCCACTTCTTTGCTTTAATAAATTCCTGGGTCACTTTGGCTGTATGTTTTGGGTCATTGTCCTTCTGTATCATGAAATGCCGCCCAATCAATTTGACTGCATTTAGCTGGATTTGAGCAGACAGTATGTCTCTGAACACCTCAGAATTCATTCGGCTGCTTCTGTCCTGTGTCACATCATCAATAAACACTAGTGTCCCAGTGCCACTGGCAGCCATGCACGGCCAAGCCATCACACTGCCTCCACTGTGTTTTACAGATGATGTGGTATGCTTTGGATAATGAGCTGTTCCACGCCTTCTCCATACTTTTTTCTTGCCATCATTCTGGTAGAGGTTGATCTTGGTTTCATCTGTCCAAAGAATGTTTTTCCAGAACTGTGCTGGCTTTTTTAGATGTTCTTTAGCAAAGTCCAATCTCGCCTTTCTATTCTTGAGGCTTATGAGTGGCTTACACCTTGCAGTGCACCCTCTGTATTTACTTTCATGCAGTCTTCTCTTTATGGTAGACTTGGATATCGATACGCCTACCCCCTGGAGAGTGTTGTTCACTTGGTTGGCTGTTGTGAAGGGGTTTCTCTTCACCATGGAAATGATTCTGCGATCATCCACCACTGTTGTCTTCCGTGGACGTCCAGGTCTTTTTGCATTGCTGAGTTCACCAGTGCTTGCTTTCTTTCTCAGGATGTACCAAACTGTAGATGTTGCCACTCGTAATATTGTAGCAATTTCTCAGATGGGTTTTTTCTGTTTTCGCAGCTTAAGGATGGCTTCTTTCACCTGCATGGAGAGCTCCTTTGACCGCATGTTGTCTGTTCACAGCAAAATCTTCCACATGCAAGCACCACAACTCAAATCAACTCCAGACCTTTTATCTGCTTAATTGATAATGACATAACGACGGACTTGCCCACACCTGCCCATGAAATAACCTTTGAGTCAATTGTCCAATTACTTTTGAGCCCCTGAAATGAAGGGATTGTGTTACAAAAATGCTTTAGTTGCCTCACATTTTTATGCAATCGTTTTGTTCACCCCACTGAATTGAAGCTGAAAGTCTGCACTTCAACTGCATCTGAGTTGTTTCATTTAAAATTAATTGTGGTAATGTACAGAACCAAAATTAGAAAAAAGTTGTCTCTGTCCAAATATTTATGGACCTAACTGTATATATACTGTATATACATAGTGTTGTTGTTGTTATTATATAGTGCCTTTCATATCTATCTATCTATCTATCTATCTATCTATCTATCTATCTATCTATCTATCTATCTATCTATCTATCTATCACATAGTATCTTTCATATATTTGTAAGACATTTTAGTAACCTTTAATCTTTTTTTAAACTAAAAAAATGTAAGTCCATGAACGTTCTCCTCAAGCATAGTATTGTAAATGTTCAAGCACAAGGGGACCCTTTACTTTAAAGGTTTACTTCCTAGATAATGAATTGTAATGTGTGTGTGAAAAAATGCTTAAAGTATAAATTTGAATGTATTGCTGTAAGGTACAACTACAGCCAATGAGAGGCTAAATACAAAATTGTTATTCTGCACACTTCTGATGATTAAAGTACCGTATTGTAGACTGTGTTTAAAATGACATGAAGGACAGTGCAAGAATAGGTGTGGTCCGGTGCCGTGTCAGATGAGTCCAGTCTTTACACAAACCAAGGAGGGTAGCAAAGAAGGATGAAAGTCAGTAATATGGCTGCTGTATGTCCAGATTACTTCAGAATTAGTGAATGTTATCCAGCCATTTTTGTCTTGCTTACTGTTGTCTGCATTTGCAGCAGTGCTGATATAAAAAGCTGCCTCATATATGATATATCTATGAAAATAGAAGTGTGGTCACCTTAAATAGAAGCCTCCGTCTCCCTGCTTTCTCAAGATTATATGCAGCAGAACGGCGGGGGAGGGGATGGGGTAAAGGAGAATGAAGATTCGTTAGCCAATCGGAAAAAAGGAAGTAGAACAACAGTGTCCTTCTCTGCTGATGAAAGCCCCGCTCTGACTTTCCTGACATCCATAAAGGATTCTGTGGTTTTCCCACACTGGAAAGAAAATCAGATGGTCAAATTGTACTCCTCTGCCCAGTTTCATTTAAACAGAACATCATTTCTGAGGTAGGCTTTTCTTCTGTTAATGTGTTTCTTTTCTATTTGTTTATTCTCTGACATGGTCACTTTTTTCTTCTGATTTTTTTTTCCCTGTAAAGGAAAGTATTCAGTCATTGTCGTTTTCGAGTTGACATACCCTCCTTGTATTTCTGTCAGGTTTTATTCAGCTGCTGTAGAAATTGTTCATGTTAGATTAAGTAAATGTGTGTTAATGTATGCTGTGATGGAACAGCACCCCAGTCAGGGCTGGCATCTATCTATCTATCTATCTATCTATCTATCTATCTATCTATCTATCTATCTATCTATCTATCTATCTATCTATCTATCTATCTATCTATCTATCTATCTATCTATCACTAAAGTTTGTAAACCTTTATTGTAGTAGTTTTCAATGTAAAATCTTTTGTTATTCTGAATGTGCCATTACTGTACTTCTCTAAAACACGTTTTTTAATCCATATTGTGTATGTGTTGTTTGCTGAAATGTTTAAGGATTGTTGCAAGATGAATGAACTTGTGCACAATTGTAAGGAAATCCCATGTCTTTCCATCTCTTTTATATCAGTTCGACCCAAACATATTTAAATGATCAGTGAACCACCAAAGACTCATTTGAAGGTCCCTCTTTACATAAAGCTGAGAATCTCCATACACTTGAGTGTGGCCCTGCAGCTTAGCCATTGGGTGGTAACACATCATGTTGAGCTCACTGGAGCCACCTGGAGTCTCACGTGAATGGCTCTGCTTGACCATTAGTCAAAGGTATTTAGCTTAACCAGCAGTCCAATTCACTTCTGTAGACCATTTTCAGTCCCCTAACTCCTCACTCATGAAAGTCAGGAGTTGTCCGCCCATCAATATCCACTTTTGGATTTCTGAGAAAGGAGTCTTCAAATTTTACAACTCAGGTCATTAATATCGATGACATTGTGATGTGACGTATGTTAGATACTAAGAAAGCAGGGCATGCAGTTCATGATGCAGTGGAAGTGGTGGGTGTGGTGGGACTGCACAAATGGTCCAGCTGAATGCTGATGGAAAGTGAAGCTTCCTTTGTACCCACAGCTTTATGTGCACTATGAAGTAAGAATAATTAATCAGATATGGCAATTGAAAATGTTGGTTCTCTTGGTCCATTTCATTTTTCGTGCTTGTTTTTTTTTTTGTTTTGACTTTTATATTTACATGCATGGTTAGGTTCTATCAGCAGACTTTGTTTTTACTCCAGCATCTGAAGACGGGACAGTTCTTCTTTGGACCTGCCATTCTCCAATATGGCCACTGTTCCATCCCCTGGTTGCTTGCTGGCAAGGAATCAGTTTTACAGAAGTAAGCTACGCTGCACTGTAGCTCTGTGTCACCTCACGTTGGTCATTTGACATTGTACAAATGTTTTTCACAGATAAGGCCACTGAGCTGTGTGTTTAGTATAAGGTAGTGTAATCTGTGACTGAAGTTAATCTGTAGATAAGCAGAAATGTTCTGAAAGAAAAGTTACATAAACACATGAGTCAGAATGAATGGGTAGAGCGTGGAAACACAGAGCAGCCCCTCAGTGACTAGCAGAGGGCATTCGTCTCGTTCTGATGGAGAGTCACGGAGCGCTTAGAGTGGTGTGAATGAATCGGGGCATGGAGAGAAAAACACAGAAATACACACAAGCACACGCTCATGTGTAGATGCAGTCAGATGAATATTATACATGGATGTACATGGATGTGTACACAAATATACTGAATAAAAACATACTTATACAGACTCACACGCACGTAAAGATGAATATACGGATACACATAGAAATATACACTCATACAAATACATGCATGCGCAGACACACACATCTATAGAATATGCAAGCAGAAACACACTCATTAACACACACAATATATATAATGGCTAACACGGTACAACACCCTAGTACTATAGACGTACATGAGTAAAGAAAGTCAAACACACACATACAGTTATATACTGTAATGGTCAGAGTCTCAGTGATAAAGTACGAAGGCCAATAATAAACTGTCATGGCGCGTGTGCCAAATTAACAGAAAGGGCAGCCCCAGGAATTTTAGTGCTCAGACCCCTTCACTTTCTACACACTTAATTGTGTTATAGCCTTCATTTTAAATGGATAAACTTGCTGTTTTTGCCCATCACTCTGTGCTCAACTACCCATAATGACAAAGAGAAAACGTGTTTTCAGAAGGGCTTCCAAATTTATTAAAAATCCAAAACTCAGTTCTATCATTTCTGTGCATCCTCTTTGCTGTAATTATCATTGAGATGTTTCTAGAACTTGATTGGAGTCCCATCCTTGGCAAATCAAACTGGTTGAATGTCATTGAGAAAGGCTCACCACTGTGTATATGGGGTTCCATAATTCACACTGCACAATGAAAAACAAGCCATGATGTCCAAGGAACTCTCTGTAGGCCTCCATGATGAAGTTGTGGTGAGGCATAGGTTAGGGTAAAGGTGTAAAACCATTTCTAAAGCTTTGAGTGTGCCCAGGAGCAGAGTGGTGTCAACAGTTATGAAATGGAAGAAGTCTTGATACACCAGGGACCACATGTATAACGCCGTGCATAGAACTCACACTATAACATGGCGTAAGCACAAAAGCAGGATTGTGCGTACGCACAGAAAAATCCAGATGCAGGAATCTGTGCGCACGCAAACTTTCACGTTCTTCCACTACATAAATCCCGATCAGCGTGAAAAGTAACGCACGTGCACGCGCCTTCTGTCCCGCCCCAACTCCTCCCAGAATTACATCTCTTTGAATATGCAAATCAATATAAATAGTCTTCTGTGAAAAGACAATGGGAAAAGCACAGAGGAAAATATAAGAATTTCAGCGAATACCAAGTGGAGGCAAAAGAAAAATGCACTATTTGTTGGTTTAAACAGTGGTATAATCAACAAAAGAAAGTTGATCGAGTGACAGAGTGTCGGAGAAACTCGAAAGATCAAGTTCACAAAGTCGCACAGTGCCCGAAATAAAAAAGAAATCACATATCAAAGTCGCCGTGAAAAGGTGAGTCGTAGCCCACCGTCTGAGAAAGCTGAAAGTTTATTAGGAACAGACAAAAAAATAGGCACACAGTGGGAAAAAAGCACGAAATGTCAACTTTAATCTCGATATTTCCACTTTAATCACATAGTTTATTTGCCATTAAAGTAGAACATCATAAATTTCATCTTAAAATCGTTTATTTTACTAGTTTTTCAAGTAACACGTTAAATGCTTTGTTCTGTATTTGATCTTCTATCACTACGTGCTTCCGTTCTTTCTCTTTCCCCGACAGGACACAGAATCCATTACATTCATGATATTACAGCTCTCTGAATAATTAAAATACTGAGATGTATACGTGATATCATTTTCATGATGATAGGAATGAAAGCATGTTATTAAACATGGGAACACGGTGGCGCAGTGATTGTTCATATCTCATGCAAGAGGCTTGCTGCGCCATGTGCGACCTTCGATGAAATAATTTATTACAGAAGTACTGTCTCTTTCAAATGTACTAACCTCCAATTCCTGTCCTTACTCTTCTTTCTCCAAATACCCAATCGCCACACAATCAGCTCTGTAATAGACGTTAAGCATTCTGTAAGCTTAGAACGCCGATTCTTCAAAACTTTTAAGGAACATTGAACTATCTTCGTAGTACATGTTTAATTATTCTATCCGTCTCCTTCCAGTGTCGCGTCAGCACCAGCAATAGCACAGCGCAAGGCAGGAGCTATCCGTGAACTAGCTAGCGCTGCGGCACCGTGTCCTCACATGTTTAATTATTAACAATTCTGATTATTTAAATGAAGTTAAAGTTTTATCTGTATACTATAAGCAACATATTTTGCTGCATTTCATCTTAAAAATGATTTTGTCATCATACGCACTTTATAAAGTGGCGCAGGTTGTGCAATATTATAACTGTAGTGTAAGTTTACAGTGAGGTCATTGTACTTATAAGTACAAACAGTTCTACAAGGAGCACTTGATGGACTGATTGAGTGCGTTTATAGTTCTTGGCATGAAACTGTTTCTGAAACGCGAGGTCCGTACAGGAAAGGCTTTGACGCTTTTTGCCGTGGTTGAGGTAGTGTGTGCTTGAAACTGTATACCGATAATTCTCTTTCCGATCAGCTGCTGCTGTGATTCCCCACTCAGATACAGTAATATAAATACTCCGAGTGGTGCAGTGAGAGTAATATGGAAAAAGATGATCCGCAGTGACAACCCTTAACGGGAGCAGCTGAAAGAAGAAGAAGATGCAGTGAGAGTAACAACGCTAAAGCAGTTATGGTATTTGGAATACTATGGCTATTCCCTGGACCATTATATTGCTACAGGTTAATTACAATCAGATGCATTACACTAACAAACAATATGCAGTTAATTTCAGTGTATTTATAAAACCTCGTCAGGAACGTGGGTCTAAGAAAGAAAGGGTGACCACACAGGAACAGTAGCACTGCTTTGACACTGGGTGCCGCCAGTCTGCAAAACCGAGCGGAGAAATTGCGTACGCCAAGGTATGAGTTACCGTGGAAATGTGCGTGGCTTTACGCCAAGTTTAGGTTTTATACATCGCAATTTGAGCATGGAAACATTCGTACGCAACATTTCTGTGCGTACGCATCGTTTATACATGAGGCCCCAGGACTCTACTTAGAGTTGGTGGCCTGGCCAAATTGAGAAACTTAGCAAGAAAGGCCTTGATGAGAACGCAGTGTTCACTTTGACAGAGCTTCAGAAGTCCTCCACAAAGATGGAAGAATATATCAGAAGGATGACAATCTCAGTTGCACTCCATCAATCGGGTGTTTAGGGTGGAGTGGCCAGATGGAAGCCATTCTTAAGTAAAAGGCATATGACAGACCACTTGCAGTTTGCCAAATGGCATTTAAAGGACTCTGGCTTAATGAAACAATAATTGAGCAGAACTCCACGCATTTTGTCTGGAAAAGACCAGGCATTGCTCATGAAGCATGGTGGTGGAAGCATCATACTCTGGGGTGCTTCTCAGTGACAGAGACAGGGAAACTGCTCAGAATTGAATGCAGTGGTCCCTGAAGAAAACCTGCTCCAGAGTGCACATGACATCCGACTAAGGTGACCTTTCTGCATGACAGTGGCCTGAAGCTAGACAACATAGGAGTGGCCCAGCCAGACAAACTTCATAGAACAACTGCAAAGAGACCGGAGGTTTACAGACGCTTCCCATCCAATCTAATGGAGCTTGAGAGGATCTGCCTGGAAGAATAGGAGAAAGTGCCCAAATCCAAATGTGCAAACTGAGTAGGAACTTACCAAGGAAACTCAAAGCTGGAATTGTTGCCAAATAAGCTTCTACAAAGTACTACATTAAGGGTCTAAAAACCTATAAGGAGAGATTTCAGTATTTGATTTTTAATACATTTGCAAACCTTTCTGATGTTTTCACTTTGTCGTGATGGGTTATTGGGTGTACATTGATGGGCAAAAATGGCAAACGTATCCATTTAAAATAAAATTTACAACACAATACAATGTGCAGAAGGTGAAGGGGACTGCACATTAACACACAAACGGTCATATTTACATCCATGCCTGCACATAAACATATACATTGAAGTACACACACACATGCAGATATGCTAACACACACACAAACACAGAGAACACTGATGAACAGCCTGCACCATACTGTAGATGCTCAGATGGCTAATGACTGCCCATTCTTGTGCTGTATGTGTACACACTCGGCACTCCTTTTCCAGTTACACTTTGTCCTCGAGTCACTTTGATTTTTCACTTGAACATTCTGTCCTCTTTATTTCTCTTTTGCAGTTATAATGACTTGTTTTGTTTCCATTTGTTATATAAGTTTAAACTGTTAACAATGCTTTGGTAGAACACAGAGTTAAAATTTGTAAAATGGAGTGACTAGTGAACAAAAGTTATTCTTGATCACCTAATTTGTGAAATACAAGCTGGAATAAGTGGGCTGCTAGATAATGTGTTTTCTGCCTTTCCCACCTTTAGATCGGTTAAACTCTCCTTCTGCTTGTCACACCAGAAGCTCCACTCAGGCCATAAATACCCAAAGTGGTATCTCTCTGTGGATTGGAGCAACAAGTCAAGGTAAGCAGACATTTTGAAACAAATGAGTCTAATTTAATCCTAGATAAGAGAAAGAAGAGAGCTAATTTGTCTGTCCATCAGTGATTCTGCTGGATCAAATTGGTCGCCAGTGCCATGAAGGTGTGAATGTTCTTCATGGCCTTCAAAACAAAAAAGTTGTTTCTAAAAATATTGTAAGAGATGGAGCACTCACATAATGGTCTTCCAAACCACGGTAAACGTTAAGAGTTGCAGAAGCGTAGAAGATAAAACAGTTCAAGAGAGAACATAAAAATACAAAGTAAACAACAAAAGGAGAACATCTGTGTTCTGAGAATGAACAAGCAAAAGCAGAAGATGAGAGAGTATTGAAGTCAGGGAAAGGAAAAGGGGAAACAAACCCAAAATACCAAAGCTCAATATGCAAACTAAAACTCAAATTAAGTCCAAACTCCCTAAAGTGGTTTTGATTTGCTAAATGCCCCTGCATTCACTGAGTTTGACTATAAAATAGGCCTCACCCCATGAGGCCTAACCCCAAACTCAAAAGGCAGGCTTTAAGGCCAGCTCAGGCCAAAAATGAGGATCAGGCTTTAAAAGTCCATTGTCCAAAATACTCAGAAATGCCTTTCAAGGCATGAACTCTGGCTTGAACTGACAAAGGCAGATATAGAATCTTTATAAATAATTTACTGAAATAATTAAACAAGAAGAAAAAATGGGCACAATGACTTAGTCCAAAAGACAACTCAGGCTAACAAATCAAAATCAAAAATGCATTAATCACTGACCAATGAGTGAGCAAAATTCTACAATAATTCAGAAAATCCAAGAAAATGCTTAAATAATGACACATGCGCCACAACAATGACACTCTGCCGGACTTGGCAATCAGCAAGTACATAAATGGTGAGGGCAGTCCCAAGCAATGCATAATATACTAAATAACAATACATAAATAGTAAATAATGAAGTAACCTAACAGCGTCAATTGAACATACCATACCATTTTCTAAGCCCGCTTAATCCTGAGCCCATCCCAGCAAATACAGGGTGCAAAGCAGGAACAATCCCAGGACAAGGCACCAGTCCATCACAGGGTAAAACACTCGTGTACACACCACCCATCCACTAGGGCTAATGCAGCATCGCCAATCCACCTAATCTGCAAGTTTTTGGACTAGGAAGCATGAGGAGAACATACAAATCCATGTACTGAGAACCCTGGGAGTGAATCCTGGTCTTCTTACTACAAAGCAGCAGTGCTACCCACAATCGAAAATATTTAAGAAGGAATGATAACTATTAGGGCGGCACAGTGGCGCAGTGGGTAGCGCTGCTGGCCTCGCAGTTGGGAGATCTGGGTACCTGGGTTCGATTCCCGGGTCCTCCCTGCGTGGAGGTTGCATGTTCTCCCCGTGTCTGCGTGGGTTTCCTCCGGGTGCTCCGGTTTCCTCCCACATTCCAAAGACATGCAGGTTAGGTGGATTGGCGATTCTAAATTGGCCCTAGTGTGTGCTTGGTGTGTGGGTGTGTTTGTGTGTGTCCTGTGGTGGGTTGGCACCCTGCCCGGGATTGTTTCCTGCCTTGTGCCCTGTGTTGGCTGGGATTGGCTCCAGCAGACCCCCGTGACCCTGTGTTCGGATTCAGCGGGTTGGACAATGGATGGATGATAACTATTATAGTTCTGGTTTGTTTTTATTCTTTATACATTTTTTCAAATGGGTTTCCGAAATCAAACAGTCATTTTACAGGGTTTTGGAGCTCTTGATTATGATAATAATGCTTATTTTGGGGTATTTCAAATGCATAAAAGGTTATCTTTTTTTTTTTTAAACCACTTCATCCACCATTTTGTATTTCGTATGACTATCGCGATGTTTTGATCCCATCATCAGGACTGCATAATGTGTTACTAGGAGCGTGTCCTTGTCCTCAGAGATGGTGACCTTCAGGTAACGCAATGGGATAAAAGATCATCTAGAAAATGGCTTCTTTTTCTGAGTCATGGATACAAGTCCCTTTATTAAAGTGCTCTTTTAAAGTCTTCGATATTTTTTCCTAGCTCAGAGTTTTTGGGCCTGTATTTTTGACCATGATTTTAAGTTCCTCATTTTGGCTTTGATGTGTTTGATCTCCCAGTTTTGACCCTTTTCAGTTATTTATCTTTTCTCCTGATCATTTCTCAATTCTAGTCAGTTTGCTTACATATAGCATAAGAAAACTGATTTCAAATTGAACAACATAATTGGGATGGTACGCCCAGTTGTGCACCCCTTTCCATTCCTTCGTCTTTTTCTGCTAAACTCTGGACTCTTCCTCCCACCAGTGAGCCTTTACCTTGAACTCTCCTCCCCGCTCCGGGCTCTGTTTCCTCTGTGTGGTAAGTCATCACTTCCCATTTTTATGACAGAGACATCAAGCTAACAAATTCTTCTGGTCTTTCCTGGTGTTTCTGCACCCCTAAGCCTTCACTAACCTGGATCTGCAAAAGCAGAGCACCACTCCGTTATGTTTCAGCCACATTCTCTCCACTGGCTTGTATTTAAATTCCTTTTTTATGTCTTTTTAATTCTTTTGTTGATGTCAATATTGTTGCTTATGTTTATCGATTGTGTTTCTTTCTACGTGCCTCTGCTTGTCCTGCTATGTTCCATGTGTTTTGTGGGTCTTTCCCAAAATGGCTGGTGCCACTGATCTATCATTGCATAGGGGCTGCCTCTTACCCTGTAAAGACTGTGGGAGATAAGCAGTCCATTGTGGTTCACTGAATGCGCTTGTGGTGTTGGTGAGTTCCGCCTTTCTGTGTGAATTATTTATCACGTTCCTCGATTTTGTGACCTTTTGCTCTGTATTTAACTATGTTACGGCCAAAACCCAAAATTGGCCAAATCGGGAAATGTCCGGCCAAATCGGGAAATGGCCAATGTCGCTGTAAATTGACCGGCCAATGTCCGATCTTTTCCTCGATTTCGGGATTTGGCCAGCCAGTTTTGCGAAATGGCATGGGGCGATCGGCCAAAGTCGGAAGGAAAAAGGCATGAGCAGCGATTTGTTGCGCACTTAGTAGTGCAATTGCGTTGAGTGTAGCCTTGGCGGCTCATGTTCAGAAAGCGGACGCCACTTGGTTGTTTCACAATAATTAAGATCAGGTATATAAGTAGATTTCACATTTCTGTTATCATTTTAGCAATAAAATAGTGACTTAACATCAGGGACCTATTTTATTGACCTTAAGGTTAGTGTTTGGGCGAGGGGAAGGCCGTCTCAAGTGGCATCCGCTTTGCTGAACAAGACCCGCCTTGAGCAGTTTCTCGTGCAGAATGGAAAACTCACTTCTGAATCTGCATCTGAAAATTTTTAAGCATCTTCACACCTTGAGCGGACAGTCTTACATCAGCACGTCGGATTTTGACCATGGACTTCTCACCACTTCGCGAAATGGCCGGCCAAAGTAGCATATACGCTGGTCATTTCTAGTACTTCGGACTTTGGCCACACCTCGCAGCCAAAATGCGAATTGGCCGGTCAATTCGGGAACTGGCTGAACTTCGAGTTTTGGCCGTAACAACTATATTCTTTCGGATTTGATTTTGTGACTTATTTGCTACTGGATTGCTTATGTCAGGCAACTCCTTCAGTGCCTTTTGGGCTCTTCTGAGCTTCTGTTGTTTCAGAGCATTTTTGCAAACTAAATCTTTTTATTTATAACATTTCTTCATTTACCCTTTGTGGTTAAAGCCAGAGGTTGACAGATCCTTCCTCTTGAGGAGCTATTTGTTTTAGTTTTAGGGGCATTTAACTATATTGGCCAGTGTCCCATTCAGAGTGCCTGCTCTCCAGCTACCTCGAAAGGCCTGATTGGGATTTTGTTGAGAAGTACGCCTTGATTCATGACACACTCTACGATTCATTCCAGGACAATGCACATTTTGTCCAGGCCTCACACCCTGTATTAGTGCTTTTGTTTGATGACTTTCTGTCCACCTAATAAACATGCTAGGTGGATGAACCCCACCGTAGCCCTGTACATCCACACTGGCCTGAGGTCCTCTGTTCTTTAAAGATTTTGTGTGAGAGGTTTTGCTGCCCTTTGAAGGTGACTTGGCCTTAGGAATTTCTTTCTTTGTTGACCCTTTCAGAATGAACAGATGGAATATTCCCAGGTAGTCAGATATATAATGCATTTTCACATTTCATTATAATACACTTACATATAATAATTATGCTATTCCCATTGTACATGCAGCACGCAGTATATATCTTTAAATGTCTACTACAGCTTAAATGCCTGGCACTATTCCATCTGTGGCTGGTGATTCTTGTCCAACAATATTATTAAAGAACTGGAGATCCCCGCAAAGCACCATTTCATCTTTTGTAACTGCGAAGAATAACAAGAATGAATAAAAGATGTCAGGGTGGTCAGAGAGCAAAGTGTAAGAGAGCCAGATGGAGCATAATCAGCAAATTAAAAAAGGAAGACTAGGAGATGCTGGTCTGCCAAGGCCTCCCAGTTACTGAAATGACAACTACAGGCTGATGCTGCGCCCATGAAATCAGAGAAGAGCTGAACCGGCCTGCGCTGGATTTCCTGCTATTTGTGTTGGTTCCCATGGATAACCTAGCTGAGTGCCTCATGACTTAATATACTGTGTGCCCTTGTTTGTTTAGCCCATCCTTATTTGTTTGAGGTGATTTCAGCTTCTAGAAAAAGAACACAGGTTAATAAATGAAGAGCAAATTATGTAATGAGGCTCCCTAGATTGTGGAGAGCCTTATCAGGCAGCAAGCTGACAACCAAATGTCTTTAGTCAAATATTAAACCAATTTTGAAGCCATAAGCTGTTATTTCATAATTGGTTTGCTTTCTGCTAGTCATTCATCCATTTGTGTCACTTGCTACTGAATGAGGAAATCATGCATAATACTATTTGGAACAGAAAATATATTATATATACTGTTTTATATCATAACTAGAATTCCTCTATTCATCTATAGTACTAGGGTGTTGTACCGTGTTAGCCATTATGGATGTAGTGAAAAGTCAAGCAAAATGACACCTTTTATTGGCTAACTAAAAAGATTACAATATGCAAGCCTGAGTTGCCTTGAAAGCTTGCATATTGTAATCTTTTTAGTTAGCCAATAAAAGGTGGTCATTTTGCTTGACTTCTCACTCTATTCATCTATCAAAATTGTTTTACTTTTTTTTACTCCCTTTATTAAAACTAAAAATAAGATAATGAAATCTGTACCTACTGTACATGAATCCTCTTGGCCACGTTATTCAGAGCTTTGGATCGGGTTATCATTTTTATATGAATGACACTCAGAGATCTACTTAAAAGGTGGATGTTCTCAGCTAAGCCCAGGGACGGATCTACCATTCTGGGTGTGCGCCCAGAGGTCCGTGTCAGCCAGGGTCCATTATACCAGTACCCTTCTCCCCCTCCTTGATGAAAATAGGAAGTATCTGCCGAAATGATGAATTGATCAAGGGGGACAAATCTTGATGAAATGACTGAGTATCTACACCTCGAAATGACCGATAAGGCAATCGAGTCTCGGGCTAAAATTAAGAATAAGAAACATTGCGCTGCATTAAGCGACTCAGTGTCCATGCATTGCATCTCTAAAAGTGTGACCAACTGTCTTGTAGGGAGCTAAGTCACCCAGGGGCCTGTGGGGGGCTTAATCCGGCCTTGGCTCAGTTTTCAGTGAAATTAAATCCTGGATAAAACATAACTCTTTAAAATTAAACAGTGACAAAATGAAAGTCATGCTAAATGGCACTAAAGTTCAACTTAACTCTTTGAGGGGTGAATATTTTTTTCCAGCTTTCTGAAAAGCACAGAAAGCAATGGTTTCACACATAAATCAATATAAAACGTGTCAACACCCGTTCGGGCGACTCTGGCAGCAGTGGCTCAAGGACCAGCAGGAATACGCAATGGGCAGACGGGTCCTTCGCGCAGCAGTAGCAGTCGCAGTGTGATGGTCTGGTTTGTACCTCTTGTCATCAGTAAGAGGCAGTCCTCCCAGGTGAGGTGCGTAGGTGCATTAGCTACATGGACATGTTCAGCACCATGATCAGCTGACGCTGCCCTTCACTTTCATTTTCAATCTCCAGATCACTTACATCAAAATCCGACAACTCAGAGTCTGACTCAGCAATGTGAAACACAAAACGTCGTCCACAGAGTATTTTGCTTTGCACATTTGCTTTGGTCTTTCGTCAGATGTCGATGCCATTTGAAGGGTTGTTTGCTCTTCGCTACTCATGCAGGTGCAGGAAATCTTGGTCAAATCAACGAAGCTAACTTTAAAGAGAGTCGAACTAAACATAAGGGCGAGTTTTGTCACAGTTTGATGAGGTGATTCCTGTCCTCTACCCTGAATTTCAACAAAAGTCCTGAAAGAGTTAAAATGAACTCCTTTTCAATCATTCCTGGTGATGATGTCATCAGACCTTCTTCTTGTGCTAGAAACCTTGGCGTCCATTTTTGATTTCTCCCTTTCTTATTCTTCACGTATAAACCACATTAAGAACCTTTCCTGCTTTTACTCTGTAACATATCCCGTATTCGCTCACTCCTCTTCTTTTGTGATGCTGAATAACTTGTCCATGTTTTTTATCACATCGCATCGACTACTAAAACCCGCGTGCTAGCAGGTGACCCCTCTAATTTGTTATCACATCTCAATTGGTTCAAAACTCTACTGCCAGAGTCCTTACCCAAACCTGCACCAGCGAGCACATCTCACGCGTCCTGCTCCGTCATCACTGGCTCCCCTGTGTCTTACAGGACTGGATATAAAATTCTAATAATAACCACAAAGCTTTAAATGGCCTTACACCAGACAACATCAGTGACCATCTCATCACAAAGCTCCCAACCGCCTACTAAGGTCCACCGATTCTGCAATCTTCAATGTGCCCCAAAGGTGACAGGGCCTTCAGTTCTCCAGCACCCAGACTATGGAACGACCTCCATAAATTAATGTGATCAGCGACTCTTTTAAAAAAACAACTTAACACTCATCTTACTTACCCTAACATTCTGACCCTTCCTTCAGTTCATCCTCTCTGTCCTGGGGTTCAGGATGATTTGTGTTCGTATCACAGATTATATTTGTTCAGGGTTTCTTGTAGTATTTTTATATTAAAATGTATTATTATAATTATCTTTATTACCATTTCATCCTAATTTTCAACATTTCTAACACCATAGGCAACATTTTAACACACAGGACAGTGAAATTCACCCAAACACCATCTTCATAATTTGCTGGGATTTACTCGTTCACACATACCAGGGTGGACCCAGCAGTTTTCCTTCTGTCTGACACCAATGTGTCACGTTTTACTGCTTTTCTTAATTTCTGCTTCATATTTTCTTCCTCATTTCCAATAATACAAGTCAGTAAACCTCTTATAACGGCAGCTGTCTTCTTTATACCTGATCCTTTTTCCTACTTTAAATCCTTCCATTTTGTGGCACGCTCGGCTCAGCTTTTCCTTTCTCTACCTGCAGGGCAGGTTTCCATTTCCTAGCTTAGCCTGCTTGCCTCTGCCACTCCACTGGAAGATGGCTGGCTTTAATATGAATTTAGAGATTTCTGAGTCGACAGTGTTAATACAGTTTGACAGGTTTTGTTATGCATTGGCCTACTTTTGCCCGCTGGTAATCTAACACCCACACACACCCACACACACACACACCGTTTCTATGCACACAGCGCTAACTATGAATGAGGCCTACACTGCCAGTCACTCATTAGTACATTCAGGAACACATGGGTGATGCTTGCATAGCCCGCAGGACTTCAGTTTACACATACACAGGGAGATCCTATTCAGACAAAGACTCAAGTGATGCCCAATTGCCAGTCACCCCACAATATCACCTGTAGGATGCCCTGCCCTTAAGTAAGAGCCACATGCCTGTCACTCTTAGTACTTTTACTGTGCATAACATATGTTCACACACACATCAAAACTGTATTCACAAACAGGGTGCAAAAACATGGTTACCTCAAAATCTGCTGACCTACGCCAAGTATTTTGTTGTGTAAGGTCCCGTAGTGAACTTTTATGCTCTTTATTGTGCAGACCTTAATAAAATGTCTACATTTCCCATACACTTGTCACTCTGATCAGGTACTTCCTCGCCCCTTCTCTTCTACATCTGCAACCTTTGACAGAGTAAAGAACCAGGCAGCAATTAAGCTACACATTGAATTTCGTATTATTAATAAAAAATGTCCAACAACATTAAGGAAACAGAATAGTATGCGAATGTTGGCAAACCATACCCTTACAGCCTAAGTAGCACTGCATCTTGCATCCATAGGAGGCTCTCAGCTTATCTTCAGTCTAGCTTGCCTTGCTACCATGTGGCTTTTGAATGGAGTATTGAAATCGGCCACATGCCTGTCTCGATATGGCTGCCGAGATACAGTTGTCTTCATCGTGGTCTTCTCTTCGTGGCCAGATGGTAAGACAGAGAGAGGTAAATGCAAGATGACCAACTTTATACCATTCTTACCACAAAACACAAACCAATGGGCATTGTAGTACACTATGGCCTCCAATTCCAAACCAATCATAAACAGCCATACTTTAGACCAATAGAATTAGTTTATTTTGTTAAGTCAGTTTATGGCCTTCCTGTGGGGAAAGGCTTATAGGCTGCAAGGCCAAACACAGTCACCCTTGCCAAGGTGGTCTGATGCTCCATCCCACTCGCCATAAATTTCCCATCCAGAGTCAGTCCTAAAGACTGGGGGATGAGAGGTTGGTTAGTTAAACATCAAAGCACTGCTGTTCTCATCAATGAAATAAAGCATGCCTTCTATCAACTTAAGAAATCACTCCACCACAAAGGAAACTCGTCATTCTCAATTTAGGGAGCACACAAGTGTATCAGCAGGGGTCAATTCCAGGAAACGGCAGGAGGCCGATACAACAAATGGACAAGATGTGTACAGATTAGGCAGCAAAATGAAATTGCTCAGGAGCCTACAGCCTTATGTAAGACACCAGCCATGATGCTCTGTGCACATGTAATCACATCCTTGTTTTTAATTTGAACTATTTTGGCATATTCTAACTTATCAAGGGAATCTTTGCGCATTCATTTAATGGGAATTCATTTTTATTACAGTATTCAATGATGTTGTCACTTAAAATGGCAATGATCAGCTTCTAGCATTCTAACTTTGGATCCATTCACTTATTTTTGCATTCTTTCTTTCAGTAGTGGAATTTCAAAACTGCTTGACATTATGATTTTTGTTTTTTACTTCGTTACTAGTTTTTTGAGTTTTGGATTTTGTCGTTTGATTCTCTTACTGTCTCCTCATATTTGACCACTCGCCCGTCCCTGTCCCGTCTCCTCGTCACAGTTTCCTGGGCACAGCCTTCTCAATGGTATCCTTAATAGCCCCTTAAACATGTAGCTATTTGTCATGAAGGTGTAGCCCAAGTGAAATGCAGCAATCCATAATTGATGAAATCACACATAAGCATTGGGAAAACAATAAAATACAAGCAAGACAGAATAATATTAGTAATACAAAATCAGTATGGCAACTCACACATGCAACTCACATCCTGAGAAAGGGAGAAGGATATTCAAAGGGTCCATGACAACTGACAGCCTAGTTTGGCAACTTGTTATATACACTCGTAAAAACTTTTATTATGTTATTTTTCTTGTTATTTATTTTAACTTTGCTTTTCTGTTTTCTTTGCTCTGATGGTTGCATTTAGTGTGACAAGCCACTTTCGATACGCATACAGTTTTGCAAAACTAACACAAAAATTCATTCGGCAGGTGATCTCCCAATTTCGAAATCTTGAAACTCACTGAAGTGTTTTTTTTTGGGGCATTAAAGTTTTTTGTGGTGAGTGAAAACAAAGAATTGTGCTTCCTAAAGCCTCGTTGACACCTCCATGTTTATTTGTGTTCTATTCTGGAGCGACATAAAATACAGTTTATTTTTGTACAGCCTAAAAATCACACAAGGAGTGCCGCAATGGGCTTTAACAGGCCCTGCCTCTTGACAGCCCCCCAGCCTTGACTCTCTAAGAAGACAAGGAAAAACTCCCCAAAAAAAAAACCCTTTGTAGGGAAAAAATGGAAGAAACTTTGGGAAAGGCAGTTCAGAGAGAGACCCCTTTCCAGGTAGGTTGGGCGTGCAGTGGGTGTCAAAAAGTTACGTTACTATACCCTGCCAGTAAAATCAATTCATCTTGTTCACTGTGTGTAGTACATCTTTTAAAATGTGACATACTGCCTATTCTTCCCATGAAGACGCACTAAAATGCATCATTATACATATTGCTGTATTTCCTCTACAATAAAACTCGGTACACGGAAAGTCGCTGCTACTGAACTCCCCCCGTGTTACCGAGAAACTGTTGTTTCCTAGTTGAATAAATACACACTTCTGATGTTTTTTTTGTTTTTTTTTCTCACCATAGATCTTTATTTAAATACAAATGGACAGGAAGACACATGCAGAATGAATGCATACAAATACTGAGCTCCCGAACCGATAACAGCAATTTTTGCTCTGTTTTCTCTTAGTATCAAGTCTTTCGTTCAGTTTGTTTTCCCCTCTTTGTGTCTTTCCTTAGCTATCTTACATATTTTTCTAATACATGTGTAGAAATGGACACTGCAACCCTGAATATTTAAAGTGCAAAGACTGGAGTGAATTGGAGGTGATTTTAAGGAAGAGAAACCCGATGAGCAGAACCTTTTCAGCATCAGATTTCACTGTTATTCACTGCAAACATTTTAACAGGTTGTCGGCAGACATTTGTTCTCGTTCAAGGACCAGGTATCCCCCCGTGGGACTAGGTGACTCTAAAATGACTCAGTACGGGGTGTGTATGAGTGGGCTTTGCAGTAGATTGACAGCTCATCCAGGCTGGTGTCCACCTTGCAGTGAGTAAGCTGGGTTAGATAATGGCTACTAGTAACCCTGAGTTGCATAAGCAGTTTAGAAAATGGATGCACCTGAATTTTATTGCTCCTAAAAATGTTACTGTTCCCAAAAGATAGATAGATAGATAGATAGATAGATAGATAGATAGATAGATAGATAGATAGATAGATAGATTAGATAGATAGATAGATAGATAGATAGATAGATAGATAGATAGATTGAAGATAGATAGATAGATAGATACTTTATTAATCCCAAGGGGAAATTCACATACTCCAGCAGCACCTTACTGATACAAGAAAACAATATTAAATTAAAGATTGATAATAATGCAGTAAAAAACAGACAATAACTTTGTATAATGTTAAATGTTAACGTTTACCACCCCCCATACCCCCCCCCCCCCCCCCGGATGGAATTGAAGAGTCGCATAGTTTGGGGGAGGAACGATCTTCTTAGTCTGTCTGTGGAGCAGGACAGTGACAGCAGTCTGTCGCTGAAGCTGCTCTTCTGTCTGGAGATGATACTATTTAGTGGATGCAGTGGATTCTCCATAATTGATAGGAGCCTGCTGAGCACCCTTCGCTCTGCCACAGATGTCAAACTGTCCAGCTCCATGCCAACAATAGAGCCTGCCTTCCTCACCAGTTTGTCCAGGCGTGAGGCGTCCTTTCTTCTTAATGCTGCCTCCCCAGCACACCACCGCATAGAAGAGGGCGCTCGCCACAACCGTCTGATAGAACATCTGCAGCATCTTATTGCAGATGTTGAAGGACGCCAGCCTTCTAAGGAAGTATAACCGGCTCTGTCCTTTCTTACACAGAGCATCAGTACACAAAGCTCATTTTCCTTAAGTTTTCTCCTGCATGCCACTCTGTTCCCTGGTGCAAAACGGGAAATGCAAAGTGAAGACAGCATCTGATGGCAACCAGAATCAACAATTACCACCTTGGCCTTGATGGCTTTGACAATACTCAAATAACTAACCCAGTGATTCTCGAAACCCATACGGAGCCTGCTGGGTCCCTCAGCTTACCTAAATGGCAGCCCTCAGTGTCCAGAGCTATGGTGTGGGCCATCAAGGAGCAGAGTGGGAGGAGATCCCTTCCACAGAGTCCAGGGCATGCACCCCTTAACTAACTTCGACCCACAGATAACAGCACCCTAGGTGGCAGCCTGTGTCATCCAAAGGGTGGCCAGCTCTGAACTAACTTTAGAAATTTTTGTTCCCTCATCACATTAGTCGAAGACACCCAGGTACGCCAGGATGTATTGTATGTGCATTACCCCGCCATTTTCTGTCTTTCTTAACACGCACACTACTACTCTATTAGCATTATACTAGGCCTTGGTACCTTTATTTATTAAACTTACCTAGCAGTCTTCAATAACTGTTGCTCACACGTGCGGTCAACCTGACAATTTACCTTAAAGTCATCAGACATCCTGCATGCTTTAAATTGTGCCAGGAAATCCAAATAATTATTGACGTTTACTGTTTCTTTCTTGTTGCTGTCCTCGAATTGAGTGTCGTTCTTAGAGCAACTAATACTCAAAAAATTTTGTAAGTCAGAACATGGAGAGCAACATATTTTATGAGTAACAGCGCTAGCAGAATTACATACTCAGTGATAGTCAAATACATTCAAACATCTAAAAAGAAAGGAGCGTGTTGTTTCCATGCATTAAGAAAAGATCAAATGAATCTGTAAGACAGTCCAGGGTCCTGGCAGCGAACTGGCAGGTAAACTTTTTGGGCAGAACCAGGAGATGCTCATAGAAAAACAAAAGAGGGACGAAGCCAGGAAATAACAAATAGAAATTGAAACCAAGTTGTGAAACAAATATTGCCGTCAAAACAACAAGTAAGAGGTCAAAGCCAAAAGAAACACGTAAGGTTTTTGATAGAGTTTTGGTATCCATGGATCAGATAAGCAAATACACCCCTAGCTCTCCTTTTATCTTATTGCCTCAATTGTAAACAGGTCACGACTCAAGAGGCCATGCCCCTAGAAATGCGTGGAAGTGGACCTTTAGGGCAGGAACTCAAAATGGCAGTTATTAAGGACCTAAAATGGAGATGTTTCAAAAACAAAACACAGCATAAGAATTTGGAGCAAAAAAATTACAGAAATAGAATCCTCGACCTCAGAAAAACCCAATTCAAGTACAAGATAATGCCATATAATTAGCAACGAAACCAAATTGTGACATCAAGACATTGTAGAAAAGTTAGGGGTTGCAAGAATATTGCCATATTTCAACAGCTTGAGATTTTTAACTGCTGCTCTCCACATGTTTTGCTATTTTGGTTTCATTAATGAAGTTTCAAACTTTGCATTTTTATTTTCCCATACTGACATTTTAGCTCTCACAGACACCTCCACTTTGTGCATTTGTTGTTATTAGCGATGAGATCATTGCTAAGAGAAACTCATGTCGGTTGATGTCAATAGTTGCCACTATTTAAGATGGTGGTGCACTGTCTACATTGTCCAAGGTTTTGGATTCAGTAGACAGATTTTCCACTGTGCTCATTAGTGTTTAATTCTTCTAAGGGTATCAGATCTTTGAGTGCTCTTCAACCACGACTTTGGTTTGCATTTTGGTTGTGGCTTCACAGTTCCTTCTGATTATTTGGCTCTAACCAAACATCTTTAGACCTAATTGTGTTATTTATTCTGCTGCTTATTCCTCACTGACAGTACAAATATGAGTAGTGTAGGGGTTTATATAGCAATATCTGTTGGTTTGCAGTGAAATTGCTAATTGCAGATACCTATAAAACAAGGAGTCTCCCAAGTCGATAAAGGTAAATAGCGAAGGAAAATAAAGAGAATTTTACATTTAGGGAAGATACCAGTGACTTAAATTCACTACCAACTTGGATGGAGAATAGATGAAAGACTGCAACAACGTTATATTTTAAATATGAAGAAGGAATCAAAATGGGACATACACTAATAAAAGCATGGGTATTATACTGTACAACCTTGAAGCTTTCTTGTGTGTACTGTAGGTTTGTGTTGGCCTTATAAATGTGTGCTGAGCCTGGCCTTCAGTTCAAGTGGCACACTGCTTTCAGTTGAGACAATATGAAGCTGTTTGTTTCTTCAGGCCCCTTTCTTCAAAAGAATCTTTAGATTGAAACTAAAGAACAAAAACAAAGATGAGGTAAGCTGAGGGTGCCAAGTCTTGACTTTGTAAGGCCCCCATGGCCTAGTCTACATGTACAGCACCAGCTTTAGTCCTGCTGCTCTGTGTGGATAAACAAGGTCAGGAATTAGATTAACCCCTAGCCTTTAGCACTCAATTCCCACTTTATGCTCTTTATTCACGTTTTTTGCCATTTTCTCCCTTACAGTTTTTACCTCTAATTACTTATGAATGTGCTTCCTTAAAAAGCAACAGGGAGGATTCAGCCTATTTAGATAATCCAATAGCTAAAGTGGTCCCCCTGGTGTCATACTTTACAATGGCAAACCCCAGTCACCGTCTATGTAGAGTTTGCATATCGTCCCTGTGATGACATGGGATTGCTCCTCTGGGTTACCAGGAGATGATTGCTCCATGTCTCAGAGCTCAGTGAAATTCATGCTTGCATGTGCTAGGGTTAAGTGGACGGGGTGACTGTAAATTGAGCAATGTGTGCCCTCAATGTCCTGGCAACCCATGCAGAGACATCTGCTATTGACATGGTCATTTTGGATTCCTCCCTGTAGCCTTGAGTTGAAAGACTGAGATTCAGCAAGTGAATAAATGAATTGTAGAATGTAATGGAAGCGTTACTATTTAGTTGTACACTAACTGTCAAAAGCGACTGAGCTGTCCATTTGTCTGTTCTACACAGGGCTGCCAGCAATGCTTGAGAAGAGCCATTGGATCAGTTTGCTTTTCAGAGGTGCTGGAGGGACCCCAGTTGTGAACCGCAGTCCATCAGTACAAGAGTCAAGTGGCCGAAATGAGGGACCCAAGCAAGCAGCAAGTACTCAGAAAGATGTCTGACAAATTTACTTGTTTAACAAGACAGTGACAGACCCGTCATGGTGAGGGCAGACTGGGAGAAGCCGTAACAAGCCATGGGAACCTCACCGCTTGTATTTGGAGCAGTGCACATGTCTAGACCAGTCAGAAGATGTCAATGTCTGCACTAGCCTTGATGGACTAAAGCCTAAGCTCATGTTGTGTGCACATCCTGCCAGTCCTCAAGAGACACAAGTGCTACTATCAGCTGAAAGCCAATCCAGGACTTCAAACATAGGACTATATTTATAGAAAACAAACATTTAAAGCAAAAACAAAAATTAAATCTTAATAGTGTAAACAGTAAAAATAAATATAATATAAAACAGAGTTCAGTGGCTGGCTGTACTGTCTCTACGTAAAGAACAGGAGGAGCTTGCTAACTACTGATGGTGACCTGTCGATATAAAACCAGCATTTCTATTTCTGCCTATGCCCACTCTGCCCACAGAGTTGGGTAGTGCCAGGATTTTTTCTGCTCTTTCATATATTGACTTTCACAACTTACCTGATCCACTACAGAAGAAGAGTATTAGCCATCATAGAGAAAACAGAAGACACGTCTGATGGGCCAGGTTACAATCACTAATCATTCTGACCTGGGCCACCCCTTAGATTGTGTGATGAAATTAGAGTACCTGCATAAAATTAATATTAACACAAGACAGAACAAACAAATTATACAAAGACAATGACCTGCCAAAAGAACTCCAGTCAGGCAGTAGTGCTTACCATTGCCAACCATTTTCCGCTCCCAGTTATAAAAAGAGATAAATGATATTAGCACACAAGCTTAATTACACCTGTGAATCAGTCATTTCATACCGAGTGCCTTTCGTGGTAAACGCTTGCTCAAAGTGACTTGTATCACAACAGCAAGGGGCAAATATGTAAAGGTAGAAATCTATGGAGACTACTGCAGCACTGACGTCAACATTCAGCTTAAATAAATAGCCAAAGCCTGCCTACGCTCACATGAGTTATCTATCTTACTAAACCACAGTTAATTTAGGCACAGCGGACGCACCGAGGCAAATGCGTACTGCCACCAAGGTGCATGCGTACTGCGCCATGGCGCCCGCCCTAGAGTCAAACGCAGCGGCTTCCCAAAACGCGGCGGATTCCCAGAGTCAGTGGGTGGTGCCCAAAACACATCCTGTAAGTGCCCAAACAACACCACCTGTAAACTAGACTTAATGAACGAAGGCGCCCACACAAAGAAACCTCTTTAGTTCAAATAGGGTTATTCAATTACATGGAAACTTTACCATGCCTACGACCTGTGAACTAAACCTGAGGTAATGCGTGCACGCCAGGTTGTACAGCCGCCCGGACAATGAACGAGCGCGCCCACAATGCGCTTTTGACATAGCACAGGCAAAGGAGGCACGTATCCAAATGGAGGCAGCTCAACGATTAGTAATACAAACACAAGCCCGTATGGCTACGACCTGTAAACGAGCCCGTATGGATAAACACAATGAACGAAGGCACCCACACAAAGAAACCGCTTTAATTCAAATAGGATTATTGAATTAAATGGAAACTTTACCATGCCTACGACCTGTGAACTAAACCTGAGGTAAAGCGTGCACGCCAGGTTGTACAGCCGCCTGGACGCGACCGCCGACACCACCGCATACACCCTCCATGATATTTCATCACGCAGCGGCTTCCCACCGAGGCGCATATTGCGCCGTGGTGCACGCCCCAGAGTCGAACGCAGCGGCTTCCCAGAGTCAGTAGGTGGCGCCCAACCAACACAACCTGTACACTACACTTGCTCTAATCCACTGTGCCAGTAATATAGATCACATAACGGTCACAGACTCAAACCCAGCGGCTTCCCAGACTCAGTGGCTGGCACACGAACACCACAACCTGTACACTAAACTTGCTGTGCTCCACTCTGCCAGCAGTCGGATTCAGCAAAGGCAACAGAATCAAGTCTCCACAAAACGAAACCGCTTTAGTACAGATATGCTTATTTAATTAAATGACATTTCCCCAGACGCACCCACCCTCCATGATATGTCATCCAACCAAATATCGGACGGAACAGAAACTGATTGCCATTCTTGGATTTACGATTCGCTAGCGAATCGCGGGCTTACTTGTGTATGAATATTGTAGCAGTACTTCAATGAAAAAAATAAACTGAAAAGGACAGTGAAATGATGTGTCAAATTGCGCCAGTCTTTTGTACACACAATTACCATCTTACGTTTTTTTTTGGAGATCAGAATTACTAAAAAGTGACATTTTTAATGATGATAAAAACATTTTACTCGGCAAGTTATTTATAACATGTCACCTCCATTACCACGGAGTATGTGCCGTTTTTGGTATTAAAGTGTAGTTCAGCTACTGTGCCATTTCCTTTTGTTCTTGTTTGACTTCACAGCTTTGCTCTGAATTCAGAGGAAGAAGTTCTACGATTATTGGCTTTCGCTATTCTTCTGACGTTCACCTAACTGGTGTGCCACGCCGGTAAGCCATGGAGCAACAGCTACAGGAACCCTTCGGGTTTGTCTGTTTGTCTGTCTGTCAAGTGGACTGAAGATAAGAGCAGGTGGAAAAAGCTGAAGAGTGAACCTCAGGAAACGTTTCTAAGAGATGTGTTTAAACACGGTTAACGGTAAACATGTTCTGCATCACCACTACTTTCCAAAATGCTATTTTGTTTATTCATGCTGCATATAAAGCGTTCGTTAACCTTCTCAAATTGACAACGTGCTTGTGTGAACATTAGCACTAACACAGAAATGCAGCTCTGGCCCTCAGGCCGAGGAAATGGCAAATTTTCAAATGTGAAAGTCAACAAATGAACTGACGCCATCAAACAGCGATAAATACGTTGCATCATACCAACAGTTTTGATATTTCCATGGTTGGACTATAGCAAGCCAACTATTTGTTTTAACTAATTTATTACTGATATCAGAAAAATATTCAATAGTAAACATGCAACAGTAAGAGTTATGAGAGATACGTCATATGTTTTTGAGCATAAGAATAATAAATGCTTAAAGTAGGTGGAGACCATTTGGTCATCGTACCTCTGATGTCCCAGCATCTTAAGCTGGTTTCACATTCAGTGATTTGCCAACCGCAGTCACCGATCTTGTCGCTGCACCTTGTCAAAAATCATGACTGAAAATCGCAATAATAAAATGCAGTGAATACTTTTTATATGCTAAATAGGTCATTATTGTCATATGCACAGAGGACAGTGAAATTCTCACTTACATGTGCTAATCAACATGCAAGGTGTTGCCACTCTCCAACACCACAATCAGCGAGTATATTTACCTCACCTTGAAACTTGTCTTTCCGCAAAGGTCTCAGAGCTCAGCTTACAACACGATCAACCCTGAGGTGACAATGTCAGTAATCGGCAGATGAATCCAATTTAGTTCCATTTTTCATAGCTGTGAACATTTAGACAAACACTAAGTAGCTACATCTATAGGGTGGTCCAGATCTAATTATGCAATTTTTAATTAAGTTTATTACATAGAGAATTCACAGCACCTGCCCTGTACATAGAGATTTCACTTAAAATTCTTTTTGTTGCTAATAGATGGCAGCACCTGCCCTGCATTCCAAAATGGCAGGGAGACGGTTGTCAGTCGAACAGTTGCATAATTAGATTTGGACAACTTCAATCTCTAATGTACTTTGAGTGTTCATAAAACTGACATTTGGGACCCACTGACATGGATCGAGACTGAACCAGTCATATCACTTGGTGACCACACTGTTTTAATTCCACATTATTCCAGAGTTGACCCTGATGTTACCAGCATACATTCTTCCTCCCCAGAATCCAAAGAGACCTCACTAAATGAAGGCTCAGCCCACCTCCTGTATATCAGGGCCTGTTGCTGGAAGCTGGATGCCTTCTCAGAGCAGAGGACAACAAGACATCTCAATTACCTGTTCAGGAGTCAAGCAGACACATTACTACAACTTCAAGGATACAGTAAATATTTGAGCTACCTTGCTAATAATACTGTAACATGCTTTACATTGTTATAATGAATCTATGCAAACTAGGAAGAACCTTGTTTTCACCAAACAGGTCTATTTAATTAGGTAATAAATGTTAAAAAAAATCAAAATGTATTTTTTTGCACTTTTCTGTTGGGCAGCACAGAGCCATGGAGGGTAGTGCTGCCATCTTGTGGATCCAGTGTTTGGTTTGAACCCTCCATCTACAGTTGTCTGTGTGGAGTTTGCACGTTCTCCCCATATTTGCATGAGCTGTTTTCTGAGTACAGTACTTTAGTTTGCCTTCCAAATCCCTAAAGATGCGCAGCCCATTCCAGACTGGCCCCTGTGCAAGTGGGCTTTGCAATTGATGGGCTCCCTGAACTCAGTCAGCATGTAACATGCAGCACCATGGGGTCCTGTTAGTGATCCACTGAAATCTTATTCTGCCACTATGGGGTATAAAATAAATTGACCATGGAGAATGCTATTAGCGAAGATATTCATGTTAAATACTCCAACCTCTTTTTTTACTTTCTCATATACAAAATGTAATCGTCAAAAAAAAAAATCAATCTATGTCAAGATTTTGATGAAATGTCGACATTTTAAACCTCCCTGCCTTTCTCATATATGAAGTATAGGGAAATTATTGTAATCCTCCAAAAATTCCATTTCTAGATTTTGATGAATCTCGACGTTTTAGACTTCAGAGTCCAAAAATACCATTTTTGGAATTATGTCTCAGTGTGTGTGTGTGTGTGTGTATACGTAAACCTGATAACTTCAGTACGCTTTCACTTACGTCAACAAAATTTTGCATACAAGTATTAGGAACAAAATGTATTTCTATCAACTTTTAGGCAATTTCCACTAACCAGAAGTGGTACTTTACCTTTAATTCATACAGCTGCAGTGTCCGATTTATTCAACATTACTTTTATAATAATTGTTCAATATATTAATTTGATTTTTGATTTATTGTTGATGGTTCTTTAATGTACATAATAACATTGTCTTGCGGTTTACTCCTCAAATATTCATTCCATATCGGAGTATACGAGAAAGTCTATGGGTGACCACTCCCGATTTTTATAATTTACTTACCCTACGTGGCCTTTAGTTATGGGCAAGGAAACTTGTTTTTGTGGAGAATGGGCATAAAAACATTTCTGATGGAATGACAACCAATGGTAACCAATGATGGACAACAGCAAACAATAAAAACAAAGACATTCATGAAAAAAAAAAAATCTCAAGTTACTTAAATTGCACAACACAAGTCAAAGTCATCCATTCATATGCTCACAATCTTAAACACTATTTTTTGCTAAAATATTGTTACTTATGCAAAATGTAGTCTACAAATGGAAAGCCCCTTTACAAGGGGTCTCACTTTGAATTGTAGATCCATCTCTTCCCCCTCCTACATTGGTCAACAGTCCTGGCTAACCTGTGAAGGGCCGTCTGCTGGCTACTACAGCAGTTCCTACAAATCCACCTTTGAGCACCAAGTGACAGAGTTTTGATTTTAATGCTTTCTGGGAACTCAAGCTTTTCTTCACCCCCCCCCCCCCCCCAAACTAGGGGCCTACCTCTGTGAGTTGATTTTATTGGGGCGACTTTACTGACCGGTGTGATTGAGTTGCTGAGGATGTCACACTATACAATTGTACCAACTCTCTAGGAATATGTAAATAAACTCTACAACTGAAAAGGAAAAAAAAAAAAAAAAAAAAGCTAAAATAAGCCATGGAGCGTGACAGGGCCTTTGACATGCCTTGTGGGCCTTTGACACACCTTGTGACAGCGATCTGTATAATCTGACATCCTTTGGTGAAAAGATCAGCAACTGCAGTCATTAGGTTTGACATCCTCTCCAGTTAGAATTAGTGTAAGGTAAATCAGTACATAAGACTAATGTCACTGAAGATCACATTTATTCATTGGTTTGGCATGTGCCTCATTGATGTCCGTTTTGGTGCAGTGGTAGTCTCAGAAGTTAAACACAAGGTATTTCAATTGTATATTGTCCTGGCTATGGGCCACCATGACCTTTGTTTGACCCCCCCCCACGAGCATGTTCACAGACTGCTAAAAAAACCTGAATAAAACACAACCTAAGGATGAATGTCAGATGCGTTTCGAGCCAACTGTAAATGAAAAATCCACACAAATTCTCACATAAAGGCTGAATACGCACATTGGCACATTTGCCTAATGTAAAAGGCCTGCACTTTACTAAATAGGTGTGCCAAAATAATGCTAATGCTGTGCAAAACATATGGATATGTGCATCTAGCAGCTGCATTCATCATGTCAGGAGTCGAGATAGAGTGTATTAACTGCATAGTTTTAGCTCATGAGACAAATGTCCACAAAAGCCACAGATTAAAACAGTCACACAAAAGATCAGCTGCTTGTGTTGTATTTATTAATTAATTTGTTGTTTAAGAGTAAAAATGCCTCACAAAATGTTACAGAATAAAGACACTAAAGCAGCCTTACAAAAAATATAAAAAAAAAATAATAAACCAAAAAAAAAAAACAAAAAAAAACAAAACAAAACAAATAGAGGCCTCCGTCCCTAGCGTTCCGAGGTCCAGCGATGGTTGCTCGATAAACTTCAAGCCTGTGGTTTGCTGGGCTTACTGGCCTCACTGTTCCCAATTACTTCCTGAGCCAAGCTGCACATCACCTTGCCATTAGATACACTCAAAGTCCCAGGGCTGCAAGAAATAACCAAAGTTAGATGGAACACAGGACCATGCCAACCAAAGAGTCACTCTGCTAGGAAAGGATTAGGGCAACACAACAAAGCTTCATTCACTCAATCACGTATTCAGTGCTATTCAAGTATGCCTGTGACCAGCAACTACTTCAGGTTACTAAAAATGTTAAAAACACGGCTATAAAATATTGACAAACAAAAGCACAACCTACTTTTGGGGATCTTCCGATACAGTGGTCATAGCTGGTTGTACATGTTTGCCAAAAAAGAAACTGGACCACCAATGGCCTGGATCAGATTTTGGCAGACCTGTAAATCAAGAATATTAATTTAAAACACCTATAAAACTACACTTGGCACAATAACAGGCTCAAGAAATTTCTAAATCAAGATGCATTATTACTTTTTCAAAAATATATGATCTTAACAGAGCAATGCCAGTGAACCAGACTTAACATGTTTAACTTGCACAAAATGTTTATAAAGGAAAACAATACCCCCTTTGTCTCCTGTAATAATCAAACCTGTCAACACCACCACTGCACACATTCTTGAAACGTCACAAAGCTAAATAAACTAGAAAAATGAAGGCCCTTGTAAGCTAGCTTATGCTTCTGTTCTACAGACCCCACTCTGGTGTTAGGCACACTGACTAATGTCGGAGCTTCTAAAATGTCCACAAGCTTAATTTCTACTGTTCAGGACTACAAGTTTATTTTGTTATGGAATTAGGTAAAAAAAAAAAAAAGATGATGTTTACAAAGCAACACTTACAGAAGTTATTCAAACAAATTTGATATGGCACATTTCTGTAATGAAAAAAAAATACAAGGAGTTTTGTACAAGTAAAAAGCACAGGAAGGCAACAAAAGTTTCTCGGGTGGACAACGCCAGCTAGTCAAATAGAAATGGCAACACCATATTCTTGCAAAGCATTAGGGAAATGTGGTATACCGATACTGGAAAAGTACCAAAAAAAAGAAAAAAAAAAATTCGTAAAATGGCACAGAACCATAATTTCAGTATTTTTGGTACCAAAAGTAAATTGTGGTTTTCAAAAACCTTAAAAATCCACCAAAACATCTTCCCATAATGACCCCCAAGACTATTTGACATCCTCAAGACTCAAAAGGTGGAAATCCTCATTGATACACTGCAGTCTACAGCAGGGGTAATACCGAACCCCACCCCTCCTGGTCTTCAACATGATGGCAATTCCACAGAGGAAAGATCTCCCACCACCCCCAATCTCCCACCACTCTTCGTTCTGAAATGATGCCTGAAAAGAAACTGCACCTTGTATGAAAACACAGTGAGACAAGGCTGCAAGGTGCAGAAATGTGCGGAACACAAGAGAGATTGCTGTTAAACAGTAGTGGGGGGAGGAAGTTTGCCACACATTAATTGTTTCAGCTCTGGTTCTGAGATCCAAAAGCTGGCATCAATGTCAAAGACAAAATTTTAGTACATATCCAACACTACGTAACATCACGCAAAGTTCAACAATCTGTCATTCAAATTAGACCAAATGCACCCTTGTGTATTTAAAATTACACTGTTTCTAGTCAAACACTGCTGTTCTATTGCTCTTAAAAATAGCGGCCATCAATTCATACGAAGTGCACATCCACTAAAGCCCAACAAACTACATCAATTACAAAAACAGTAAAAGTAAAAACAAAATGGTATTAAATAAAATAAAAAAGTTACATCATTAACTGTTTAAGCATCGAGGGAAAGTAGTTTTAAAAAAAATGAAATTCTTATACAAACCCGAGTATTCAGAAACTAAACTATCTCCTAATTCTTCTATAAAGATAATGGATAATCTGAAGATGTTTTCTCCTAATGATTCTACTTAACACCCTCATTTAAAACAAGCATGTATTGTAACTTCCATCCTTTTCACTTGACTAAACATTACTCCCCCCCCCCCCCCCACAAAGTTTATTGAAAACGTTTCGAAACCTGTCACTTAACAGATCTACCCCAGTCATAGAAATAAACTATGATTATGAATCTGCTGCTACTTTTGACCTTTAGTAAATAAGGCAATGGATAAAAATACAAAATGCCTTACCAGGATGGTGTGGAATGACTTCTCCAGAGTATTCAGAACTTCCACAAGAGCTGTTACTGGAAGTGGAACCCAGGCGCCCTGCAATAAATTTAAATAGCAACAGCTATGAGAAGACAGCTGTGACCCACATGCAACATGACACCAGACAACACATTACTTAATCTTACTTAAAGAAAAAAATGGATTTTTGCCATTTTTGAAATGTGGACTCATTAAAACGTAACAGAACTTGGGTTATTATTTAAAGCCACTACTGTATTTGGATTTTTAAGGATGACATTTCTTTGAAACAAGGTAAAGTAACCAACTTTTCAGGCTTAAAATTAAAAAAAGACAAACCAATTTAGAAGACAAGGAAGCTATTGTGTACATCTGTAGCAACCTGAACCAGCGGTACATTCTCAAGAATGTGATATGTCAGTTAGTATAGGACAGCTCAAAATAATAAAAAAGGAGAACTTGTACTTGACCAACATATACCACATACGGAGTTGCTCTTGATTAGCATGTCCCGTTTTTATATTATACACATGCAGAAAGAAAAAATACTAACTGCGCAAATGCCGGGTATGTGTCTTTAAGCTGGGCTTATAAGTATTGCAATATATAAACCAGAAGATGCATAATGCAGTGCAAGCTCTTGAATCATCATTATCACAAACTTCAACAGCAAGAGTAGGTAAGTAAGTAAACTTTGATCTCAGTCAGATTTACAATACAAACAAACTGAGAAGGGCAGTGGTGAGTGTTCAGGCCGTTTTAACACGATGGTGCTGTTTAAGAAAGAAGCACACTTCAGAAGTAGTTGGATGGCTTCTAAACTTGTTGATAGCATTGTTTTGGCCAATTCTTAGGTCAGGAAGTAGTTTGCCAATGGGGAAAAATCAATGACATTGACACAATAAAAATAATTTGTCACATTTGAATTTACAGTAAGGAATGTACATGTTGTCAGTGGGCAACTTCCTTGGTGTACATGTCTTATACATTTCTTCTGTTTGATGCTTTTTTCATTCATATTATATATGGAGGGTGGCTAAGTCAGTGTGGTCAGGTGGGTATTGGGTGTACAGATTATTTATTATGAACATGTTCTTCTTAAGTTTGCATATGCTGGATTTATGCCATGAACAATTTGCGCATGGTCCTCTTTAATGCTAAAAACAAGAAATCGACAGCAGAAACATGAAACGCAGTTTACAGCATTCCATGCAGTTCTTGCTCAGCGGTATACATAGGACAAACTTCAAAAAGAATCGCAACACGTATACAGGAACATCGCAACGCCGTCAGAAGAAAGGACTCACTATCATTGATCTATACTATACGCATACTAAATCAACAGGACATACATTTAACTGGGACAATGTACAAGTCAAATTTAAGGCCAGTACTAAAAGTTCCAGAGAGCTGGCCGAATCTTGGCTATCAAATGAGAACGTCATCAACAGACACTTGGACATAAATCCAGCATATGCAAACTTAACAACATGTTCATAATAAATAAAATGTACACCCAATATCCTCTTGACCACACTGATTTAGCCACCTCCCCAACCCCAACCTCCACGTAATTGTTTGCCATATATTGCCTTTGATTCTTGTAAGTCTAAGTATTATCCTCTGATGAAGACCCCTGGCAGGGGTTGAAAGCTCAGGAATAAAAACTACTTTATGATACGGGATTCATTTTTCTCCCTTTGTGGATCTCCAGCTGCAAATATATATTTGCAGAGCAACTAAACCATTGTGGCACGGTGGTGCAGTGGGTAGCGCTTCTGCCTCGCAGTTGGGAGACCTGGGTTCGCTTCCCGGGTCCTCCCTGCATGGAGTTTGCCTGTTCTCCCCGTGTCTGCGTGGGTTTCCTCCGGGCGCTCTGGTTTCCTCCCACAGTCCAAAGACATGCAGGTTAGGTGGATTGGCGATTCTAAATTGGCCCTAGTGTGTGCTTGGTGTTTGTGTGTGCCCTGCGGTGGGTTGGCACCCTGCCTGGGATTGGTTCGTGCCCTGTGTTGGCTGGGATTGGCTCCAGCTGACCCCTGTGACCCTGTGTTTGAATTCAGCGGGTTGGAAAATGGATGGATGGATGGAACTAAACCATTACATAAATCTGTTTGTGACCTTGTCACCCCTCAATCATTCAGGGTTCTTTATAACTGGGGGGGGGGGGGGGGGGCAAAAAAACAAAACACACACAGTCTGGTCTACTGAATCATGTTTGTTAAAGATTCATGCAGGGAACAACCATGTATTCATCCGGTGGAGTGTCAACAATCCAGATCACCCATAGAAAATATAAATATCAAACAATATCAGAACACCACACCCAAATGTGTCTTTACAGCTGCATTCTACTCATTCATGAATGAGACTTTTACCTGGAAAATTCTTTAGGCCACAAGGAGAAGACTGACCTGGAATAGCTACTTATGCTTTAATTTTCAAAATGTTTTCCATGTAACCACTTTAAAATTCCCTCTTTTAAATTAAAGATCTCTACTGAGGAGTCAACTATTTGTTTTCCAGTTACCTGAAACATTTCTTTACAAATAAACTCCTCCAGAACAGAAATGTTAACCTTAATTGCAGTAATTGAGTCTTGCAATTTACTTCAATTCTGCGTGGAAGCATTCTAAAGTGAACCCACAAGAATGTCTGGCAAATGTGGAGGTTTTGAAAAAAACTCAAATTTTTTACTTTGGAATGAACAGACAATGCACCACCAATGAAAACTGGACCACTGGAACAGGAATACTGCCTGATCTGAAGCTACTGTATGTACAACTGCAGTTGAAAATATGTGCAGACTACAAAAACTGGCAAGCCAAATTATCCCAGTATGAGTATATGTGGGTGTGTGCACCCTGTGATGGCGTAGGCAGTAGTGCCAAGACAGACATCGTGACCCTGCCGGAAATAAGTAGGTTACAAAAATAGATGGATGAAAACTGACTGAGAAAAGCCACGTCCACTAAATTCATAAAAGAAATGACAAGAGACGTTTTATCAGGGCTTGCCATGTTTTTAAGCCAGAGAGCCATCTTGCTTTAAATTTCATTTCCATCACTGAACAGTGAGATGCTTCACTTTAAAATGGCTGAAGTTTCCAGTTGATTGGTCAGAGCAGAATGCTAAGGTATGTCATCCTCTCACTTGTATAAAAATAGAAGTTGCATACTTTTGATTTTTAATTTCACATCAAAGTTTAATACATTTTGCAGTACATAAGCTTTGTTTTTTTACCTTTAAAGAAGAAAGATAATCTTTGAAGAAAATAATTTAGGATTTTTCACTAAAATGTACACTATTTCCACAATCCCATGCTGAAATGCATACCTTGTTTAAACCAGGAAGAGATGAAATGTACATTTAAAGGTGAATTTATAGAGTCAACGATTATGCCGCATGAAGCACTGAGTTGATGACTGAGAAATTTCAACTACTCTGGTCACAAATATGCACACAAACAGCATTTGTTGTAGGACTTACTTCTGTAATAATCATGGGTTGCAACAAGTGAGCCGCTTGATGGAATTGATGCCATCTTTCCAGTTTTAGAGCACTACTTGGAAAGTGATGTTATACCTTCAAAAAGGAAAAAAAAAATGACATCAGCAAACACTTGACTAAACCAAGATAAGCATAAAACTAAAGAAACTGATAATCCACCTAGCTGATGCAAAACAATTGCCTACTTTTAAATGCTTTGGAAGGGAGGCAAATACTTTTATCTACTTTAATAATCTAACACACACACAGATAAATGTTATAAACAAGGAGAAGGAGCGTATGGATAATAGGAGGTCCTGCTTTTAGTCCCTACTATCTCTACCACTTGGCAAAAGCAGATAAGGCCATGTAATCAGTTTGCAGTTTTTACATTAGGCAGCAAACATACTGCCTTCTGACCAAGAATAACCAAGGATAAAAGCAGACCAAGCATATGGATCTGGGCAACTAATCTGAACAATCCCAATTACAACCTGCTAACTCAACCCGTCCATGTGCCATGCTGAACGTATTAGGGTCATAATGACACCATGAATTCTGTTCCAGTTTTCAGGCGCTGTTATATACATACATACAGAGAGACTATTATCCAGTGGAAAGAAATGTGTCTGGAACGCATGAAAAGTGTCACTATATGATCCAGCACAAAGACACGCTCTATTAATACAATTACCTGATACACGCTCCATGAAAAGCACTACAGAACTAACACATGTAAGTCCCTCGTGAAATGCCCATCCGAGTTGAAAACTGTCAATTCCACTCAAAACAGTTGGCGATAGTAAAACCTGGAGGTGAGCTTTTCAATCAGAACACTCCAATGTTGCACGCGTCTTGACTGTAGTAAGAAATACCTTATGGCTTCGGCGGACACACGGATTAAGATCGTCTTCTTACAGGTTTCATTCAGCAAATACCCTATTCTTGTGATCCGTAAAGCTTGCGGTGTCATAAAATCGAGAAATCTAACGAGCTTCTGAACGCAGTTCGGCTCAATTTCTTTGTCTGCCATGAAGCACATGAGACGCACACCGTGCCTATACACCGTCGACAGTTCATCGAGGTCTAGTCCACTTTTAAACAACACAACATTTGTGTCCAGTTGTTAAAAATGCTCCATTTCAGCAAGTCCACTTTTAGACATTCAAGACGCCGCCTAGCGGATGCCAAGCATTCGAAACGACCGCTTCATTCCGGTTAAAACCGACCAGCTTGCCACTCTCAATGCCCGTTAATTACACATCAGTGCATCCATCTTTTGCAATCTCTTTGTCTGATGCAGGAACCCATCATCCACCGACGCCTGAACTACACTTTAATCCGTCCTCTGACTCCCCCATCACGGCCAGGAAGCAGATCACAAATATCTTTCATTTTTCCCCCACAAAATATCTCGAGATTTTGTCAGTTATTAACTCACCTTGTTATCTTAGTTTCTGAAGCTGTGCTTTCCTACAGACAGCACCCAGCAGCTACTAGACCACACTTGGCAAGGCTCAGGAAAGAAAACGCTAGGCGACGGGGCCCATTTGTAAAGGTAAATTTGGGTAAAACCCTCCACGTCCTAAAGACTCTCTTGATGCTCTCGTCCGCTTCGTCGCCGCCAGGGACGCCTTTATAAAGCGTGTGGGCGGGGCCTGCTCCGCTCGGCTTGAGGCTTGGCGTATTTTCGAGCTCAGCGAATTGTAAGGGCAGCCGAATGTGGGGCGACGTTAACGTTGCGCAGGGAAGGCGTGCCTTGCTAGGGGTTTATGGAAACCTAAGGAGAATTAAGAGGATTATATTTTTCTGGAGAGCGTTGGGACAGCAACGCATTGTGTATAAGCATATACACAAGACTGTATACGACACATATGCATTGGGTACTTGGGGAAAGAGCACTATCGCGAACCTAAAGAAACAGACGGTGGCTTTAATTTAATGTTCAGGGAGCGTTTTTATTTACAGCGTCACGGCTTGTCCTGTCGTATTTGTATGTCAGTGTAAGTAGAAACTTTATATCATATTGTTGAGAATGGATGAACATTCTGAAGCACATGAGTGAGATGTTTAACCAATGCTAACATTTTTAGACAATCCCCTCCATAATAAGCACTTGGTCCGTACTTGTAAAAATGTTTATTTTTATACTGTATTGAGGATTTGTTCTGTTCTGTGTATTGTATTGACCCCCTTCTTTTGACACACACTGCACGCCCAACCTACCTGGAAAGGGGCCTCCCTTTGAACTGCCTTTCCCAAGGTTTCTTCCATTTTTTCCCTACAAGGGTTGTTTTGGGAGTTTTTTGTAGTCTTCTTAGAGAGTCAAAGCTGGGGGGCTGTCAAGAGGCAGGGCCTGTTAAAGCCCATTGTGGTACTTCTTGTGTGATTTTGGGCTGTACAAAAATAAATTGTATTGTACATGCAGCGACCGCTTGACAAAGCAGTAAAGCGCAAAAAATAATGTAAGTAAATCACGTCCGAGAGGAGTGAATACTACACGCGTAGCCCATTAACATAGTCGGGAACAGTAACGAAAACACCAGTTTTAGTCGAGGCCCAGGGCTTTGATATGCATCGGGCAAAAAATAAACGACGTTTTCAGGGTTCAAAAACTGAGGTGAAAAGTGGAGAGAGTTCTGGATAGCTTGCTCAGCACGGCTATATTTGTATTGAGCAAGTTAAGGTGCACTAATGTGCTGACACGAGTGTCCTACAGAGGATCCTGTCTTTGGCATGGCATAAACCAGTTTGGAGTAAATGGTGATTAAAATCCAACGAACAGAAAAATGTTTTTATTCAGATCATATTAGACTTTAGAAAAAAAAGGTAGCAATTATGTAAATGTAAATTTTAAATACATCATGGCGATGTAGTCGGCAAGTCGTCATCTTCCCTGGTGGTCTAGTGGTTAGGATTCGGCGCTCTCACCGCCGCGGCCCGGGTTCGATTCCCGGTCAGGGAAAGTTGTATTTTAAGGAACAGTTTGTAGTAAATGTTTTAAATGGTAATTTTTATATTGTAGGACCTTATCGCATATTAGTTAACAGTGGCAAACAGGCATTTTGTACTATTTTTACACAGAAATGTATTTGTGAAAAGTGCAGCACCATTTACTGCACGTATGTCTCAATGTAACTCTAATCTAGATCCGTAATAAATAGACACTATTTTCTTGTTCTATATACGATAAGGGTGCTATTGGGCCTTTCTAACTAAAAATAAGATGTATAATAAACTAGAGGGTAATTAATTTTATAAAAAACTCTTTTATGTTCGAACAATCAATAACCGCATGTGGAGCACCCTTTGTTAATTTGTTCATGTAGATAGGGATCTCCAACTCCGGTCCAGGAGGGCTGCTTTTCATTCTGACCCTTTTCTTAATTGGTGACCAGTTTGTGCTGATCACTGTCCCTAAACCTAACAAACTTCTTTTGCCTTCACTTTAACTGACTTACTCTTTAGGATTCAAAACCCCCCAATTATTTCTTTCTTATTTAGAAGCCAAACTATAACTAAATACAAAATGAGCCGACACACAACCACCTAACCTGTGTCCATCACACAATATCTGAAAATAAAGACAGGTGAAGGTGATGTTGATCTGCTCTGGTCCACAAGACATTTTGCCAGTGGTCTTAGAAAAAAAGAAACGCCACAGTTTTGGAAATGTCTGATGCAGCAGAATAAGAGCAGCAATGAGAAATGGAAAGAATTAACAAAGTAGTTAAATGAATAATATCAATGGGCTTCTAATTAAGAAACTGGTTGGAGTTTAAGGGTCCAACTTAGCTGCTGGTCTGTTGGCTCACCTCGTATCGCAATTCTGTTTCCCATTTAAGGAAAAAAATGAAGCAATTCACAGGACTGAATCTTAAAACACAAGTCATTTAAAATGAAGTTAAAAGAAGTTAATTAACAGCAAAAAGTGTTCACTAATTAAGAAAAGAGAATGGAAACCTGCAGCCACTGAGGTCTCCCAGGACTGGAGTTGGAGACCCATGATGTAGATGAACTGTAAACACATCCCATTAGTATCAATTTTTGCCAAATATAAATTATTACGTAATTTAAAAAAAATGTCGAGTCGAAACTGAAGATTCCATTTCAGAGTTGTTGTGGAGCCGAGTGGGAAGGCAGGAGCTTCAACCGGATGGGATGTGGGAGGAAATTTATTGAAATTCATAATTTGCTTTTCAAGAATGTCGGCAGTTACAACACTGTACTGTTTTCGGGAACTTGCAGGGCAGCTAACTGTTTCTGTGACAGGCACACCTACACAGACTCCAAGCATTCAAGCTAAAGTAGCAAAACTAGTTTTTCACATGCCCAATACAATACAAACTTACAGCCTTTTTCCATTTTAATGTCAAATATTGAGCACTTAAATATATGTTACAAATATATCACATTTCATAAGCCGTTTGCATGGAGGAAACTCTATCCCTGATTTGCGAACCCAGAGTTGTCTCGAAATCTTGCTGTGGACTTCAGTTACTAATGTAATTTCAGTCAGTGGTGTCCAACTCCAGTCCTAGAGAGCCCACAGTGGTTGCAGGTTTTTATTCTAACCATTTTCTTCATTGATGACCAGTTCTTGCCTTCATTTTAATTAACTTGACTCGGACCCCTTAGTTGTTTCTTTTTCCTTAATTAGAAGCCGAATAATAATGAGGCACAAATCGAGCCGTCACAGGACCAGCTAACCACAGTATCTGAAAATAAAGAAAGGTGAAGGTCTAAGTAAGGTTGATCTACTCAGGTCACAAAAAACATTTTGATGGAGTTCTCAGAAAAACAGAAAATCAACAGTTTTGGAAATGTCTGCTGTGGCAAGTTGAAAGCAGCAACAAGCCATGGAATTAAATAACAGGTTTAACTCACAGCAAGAATAGGCTTCTAATTAAGAAACTGGTTCGAGTTTGAAGATCCCACGTAGTCGGTCATCTGTTGGCTCGTTTCACATCTTATTTCCGTTTGGCTGCCATTTAATGAAAAAAGGAATAAATTCAGAGGACTGACTCCTTAAAAACAGGGCTATTAAAGTGAAGGGAAAAGAAGTTAATTAGCAGTGAAAACTGGTCACTGATTAGGAAAAAGGATAGAATGAAAACCTGCAGCCACTGCGGCCCTCCAGGACTGGAGTTCGACACCCCTGAATGATGTGGTCTTAGGTATCTTGAGTCACCCTAAGCAGCATTAGGCTCGACCCAACCCAGGAGGATATAGTAGGCAGGCACTGGCCCACCCATACTGGGCACATTAAGCACTCCCAGAGACAATCCTTGTGAACATACGCAGAGCATGCAAGGGTTACACAGTCAGGGTGGGGACTTGAACGCAGGTCTTTTGAGCTGTGAGGAAGACATTTTAACAGTTTTATTTGTTAGAATTCCGTAGACAGGTGTCAACTGTAAGTTTTTCTTTGTTTTTTTAGTATCGGGTCTGGGCCTCCTAAAATCCACCACCAGCTCCTTGGTTTTGCTGGTGTTCAGGTGTAGGTGGTTTGAGTCGCACCATTTAACAAAGTCCTTAATTAGGTCCCTATACTCCTCCTCCTGCCCACTCCTGATGCAGCCCACGATAGCAGTGTCGTCAGCGAACTTTTGCACGTGGCAGGACTCTGAGTTGTATTGGAAGTCCGATGTATATAGGCTGAACAGGAATGGAGAAAGTACAGTCCCCTGTGGCGCTCCTGTGTTGCTGACCACAATGTTATATGTGCCGTTCCCAAGACGCACATACTGAGGTCTGTCTTTAAGATAATTCACGATACATGCCACCAGGTATGAATCTACTCCCATCTCTGTCAGCTTGTCCCTAAGGAGCAGAGGTTGGATTGTGTTGAAGGCGCTAGAGAAGTCTAGAAACATAATTCTTACAGCACCACTGCCTCTGTCCAAGTGAGAGAGGGATCGGTGTAGCATATAGATGATGGCATCCTCCACTCCCACCTTCTCCTGATATGCAAACTGCAGAGGGTCGAGGGCGTGTTGAACCTGTGTCCTTAGCTGGTGGAGCAGCAGCCTCTCCATGGTCTTAATCACATGTGATGTCAGAGCAACAGGCCGGAAGTCATTCAGCTCACTAGGACGTGATACCTTTGGGACTGGGGTGATGCAAGATGTTTTCCAAAGCCTCGGGACTCTCCCCTGTTCCAGGCTCAGGTTGAAGATGCACTGTAGAGGACCCCCCAGCTCCGATGCACAGACCTTCAGCAGTCGTGGCGATACTCCATCTGGACCCACTGCTTTGCTGGCACAAAGTCTCCTCAGCTCTCTGCTCACCTGCACTGTTGTAATTGTGGGTGGGGATGTCTCTCCTATGCTGGTATCAGCAGAAGGATGTGTGGAGGGTGCAGTACTCCGAGGTGAGAATGAGAGTGGGTTAAGGTGGTCAAACCTGTTAAAGAAGTTGTTCATTTGGTTTGCTCTCTTCATGTCTCACTCGATGGTGGTACCCCGCTTCGAGCTGCAGCCAGTGATGATCTTCGGGTCCTCTCTGCGTGGAATTTGCATGTTCTCCCCGTGTCTGCGTGGGTTTCCTCCCAAACACATGCAGGTTAGGTGCATTGGCGATCCTAAATTGTCCCGGGTGTGTGTGCCCTGTCTGGGATTTGTTCCTGCCTTGCGCCCTGGGATTGGCTCCAGCAGACCCCTGTGTTAGGATATAGCGGGTTGGACAATGACTGGCTACTCCTGGCATGATTCACTACCATTTTCCATTTGAAGACTAAGCTTCTCATTGTGGTTTGGTGGAGGCCCAGAGCCTTACATCTATCTGCCTTTCCAGACTAACAGACAGCGACATGTTTCAGGAATTTTGTTTGGTTGTGGTATTATGTGCTTGTTAACGTTCATAGGGGTGGATTTGACTTTTAATGCTTTGGGTCAAAATATGTGAGGTTTATGTTGAGCATTTCTGGTTGTGTTAAGTCAGCCGATTGTAACTTTTTTACGCAGTTCTCTATGGTGACAGATAACTTTGTTCATTAGATAAATACGTTACAAATTTGTATTTGTTTACTCATGAGTCCTGCATATAATATTTCATTTTGTTTGAAGACCTGAAAATGCCCAGAGTTAACAATTGCATTACTACAACAGATCAGGGATGGGCCAAAATACTTTTTCACTGTGAAGGTCTCAATTTTGAAAGATCTCAACATTAAAAAAAGAGCAATTACAAAGAATGGGAAACAGTAAAATAGGGCAACAAATATAAGTAGTACAGTAGGTGTTGCAGAATCCAAACATCCTGTTCCAAAAGGACAGAAATAATACAAATAAAAAGCAAGAACCAGCATTACAAATAAAACTTGAGACCCTTAGTATAATAAATAAGGGGAAAATATGAAAAAGCCATTCTTTAAAACTAAGCAATTAATTAAAGAAACCCGAAAAATAAGGAAAATAAACAACTTTCAAAGCAGAAGTAAAGAAAACCAGGACAATAAAAATGAACATAATTTTTAAAAAAAAAAACACAAAAAAAAACAGCGAAAATAAAACCAAAATGCGAAATACAAAGGGTCCCGGGGATGTGGAGCTCCTGGGGAGGGGGCTCTTTACTTACGTGTTATAAATTACTTTGTGCCTGTACAAAGTTTGTGAGAAAATATTTTAGCATAATACTCTTCACAGGCAGGACTGAACGTGGCCATCTTGTAATCCAGAACAGTTCAAGAAATAAAGGAGGGGACTTTCCTAAGTGAGGCATAAATCTGAACCCCATGGGCTCGACTGTATGAGGTATCATCTCAATGTGTCTTGTTCCCAGTTAGTCCTGGTGACCCATAAAAATGGGAAAGTGACACGATTGGTCTTGTTTAGCTCTTAGACTGCAGTGTTGCTGTACACTGTGCACAGACAGGCCTGTTAATAGGATTAGCCAGTGGTACCGAGAGGACTTTAATGTGACCAATAGGAAGTTGGCATTCAGAGTGAAAGACTCAAGAGTAGAGTAACAGCGGTCATCGAGACACATCATGTGCATGCATCGCAAATAGTATCTTCTCTGCGAGATGTTGGTGTGTCTTTTGTTGGATTAATACGAATCATCTACTTAAGACATGCACATATGCAAACTGAGCACCAGAGTAAGAATTCAGTGTTCAGCTAATGGGACGACAACCACCGCCGACTCCCCAATCACATTTCCATAGGCTATCCACAAACTGAACAAAGCCAACAACCACCTCTATAAACCTAAGGAAATTAATGTGAACAAAACATTTTGGTAAAAGGATCAAAATGAAATAAAAGGGCACAATGTAAAAAGGGGATTAAACAACCATGCAACTTTAATTTTTGAATTGTTGAGAGTTTAGCAACATTACAGTTACAGATAACTGGTCAGTCTATTGGGCAGCTGACATGGTTGTAGGTTAGACATTTGAGAACATATTCAGTGTCACGTAGAGCTTGAAAGAAGCATGGCTTGAAATCAAAGATGTTATTTTTTTTATATACTGCTCATAAAAATTAAAGGAACACTTTTTATTCAGAGTATAGCATCAACTCAATGAAACTTCTGGGCTATTGATCTGGTCAGTTAAGTAGCAGAAGGGGTTGTTAATCAGTTTCAGCTGCTTTGGTGTTAATGAAATTAACAATAGGTGCACTACTATTGGGCAACAATGAGACGACCCCCAAAACAGAAATGGTTTAATATGGTTCTCTGACAGTTTTTTCACTAGTTTTGCATTTGGATAGTCAGTGTCACTACTGGTAGCATGAGGCGATACCTGGACCATACAGAGGTTGCACAGGTAGTCCCACTTCTCCAGGATGGCATATCAATACATGCCATTGCCAGAAGGTTTACTGCATCACCCAGCGCAGTCTCAAGAGCATGGAGGAGATTCCAGGAGACAGGCAGTTACTCTAGGAGAGCTGGGCAGGTCCGTAGAAGGTCCTTAATCCATTAGCAGGACTGGTATCTGTTTCTTTGGGCAAGGAGGAACAGAATGAGCACTGCTAGAGCCCTACAAAACGACCTCCAGCAGACCACTGGTGTGAATGTCTCTCCATGGAGGGACGCATAGACCTCTACAGGCTAGACAACAGCACCTTGACTGCCATTAGGTATCGGGATGAAATCCTTGGACCCATTTTCAGACCCTATGCTGGTGCAGTGGGTCCTGGTTTCCTCCAGGTGCACAACAATGCCCAGCCTCATGTGGCGAGAGTATGTAGGCAGTTCCTGAAGGATGAAGGAATTGATACTATTGACTGGACCCCACGCTCGCCTGACCTCAATCCAATAGAACACCTCTGGGACATTATGTTTCAGTCCATCCGACGCCGCCAGGTTGCACCTCAGACTGTCCAGCTCAAAGATGCCCTGGTCCAGATCTGGGCGGAGATCCCCCAGGACCCCATCCGTCATCTCATTAGGAGCATACTCCTCCCCACATTGTCAGGCATGCATACAAGCATGTGGGGGCCAAATAAACTACTGAGTACGATTTTGAGTTGCTCCAATGAAATGTCCGCAAAATGGACTGGCCCGCCACATCATTTTTTCACTTTGATTTTTGGGGTGTCTTTGAATTCAGCCCTCTGTAGGTTGATAATTTTCATTTCCATCAAATGATGTGGCATCCTTTCATTCCTAACACATTACCCAGTCCATATCAGTAGAGATATCCAGCAGAATTTGGTTTCCCATTGAGATCTGCTGTGTTTTCAAACGGTTCCTTTAATTTTTTTGAGCAGTTAATTAAGAAGGTGAACACATTTTGTCTGTGGCCAAAACCCACATAGCCTAACTGCAAAGTTGCTTGGAACTGAACTCGTATTAAAGGTAATATATATTCTCTGCTCAAGCTGCTACCCCCACGACCCGACCTCGGATAAGCGGAAGAGAATGGATGGATGAATGGCTTACTGAAATTACTCAGGCCCTCCAACCTTTAAAAAGATTTCTTTTAAATTATGTGTATTATTTGAAGTTACTTGCTTTTGCTCCAATTGTGGTATATACAGATAATAAAAAATGTGTCCTTAACAATGATACTAAGGGCTCGTTTATAATTCATGCTCAGAACGCGTATGCATCATGGCTGCCACGCGTTCCCAGCGCTCATTTGACGCGTCCTCTGAGCAGGTCCTCAGAAATTAACGCAACGCGTGCGCGAGTTGCAGTACCAGCAAAAAGTCGGGGGGCGCAGTGTGCTAAAAGTCAGTAAACAGAGACTCTGACGTCACGTTCCATCTACATGTGACAGAAAGCCTCTATGCGGATCCTACGGGATCGATGTGCACGCTTCGATGTATGACGAATGCCGACATACAAATGCATTCATGGTGCTTTTATATTCCAGCGTCGCATATTCCCGATCGTTATGACACGATACATTTTTAGTCTCACACCTTTTTTTGCAACTTCACAACAGCAACAGAATGTACAGCGCTGTATTTGAGCCACAGAGAAAAAAAAATTATGGACATGGTGAAAACATGTATTTTGTGATTAAAGTGGAAATTTCGGCTTTAATCTCAAAATGTCCACTTTAACCTCGTAGTTTACTTTATCATCAAAGCAGACCGTCGTAAACGTCATCCCAGTTTTTAATCACTCCGAGCTTCTTGGACCTGACAGCAGTGGCAAGCAGCAATAGATCACCACACAGAACACATTAAATGTATGGTGTTCCAACTCTCTGGAAATTTAGAATCTTTTAGATTTATACTTGAAATCACTTTCATGATGAAATGCATTAAAGTATGTATGTTACATTTTACAGATAAATTGTTAATTTCATTTAAATAATGAATACTGTTAATAATTACACACATGGGGGTTAATAATTACACACATGGGGGTGTCACAGTGGCAGAGCGTTTGCGCTGCTGTCTCTAACAGGGAGTCACGTCGCTGGTATTCCCTGCTGGGTTTCCAGTGTGCTCCGATTTCCTTCCAAAGATATGCAGATTTGGTGCCGCTAAAATGACTCCGGTGTATGTGTGTGCTTGTATTCACCCTGTGATGAGCGGAGGCCCAGTGTAGGGATTGTTTCTGCCTTGTGCCCAGTGCTTGCTGGAATGGACACATCCCTGGATTGATGGATTTAATCATTAAATATTCTTTTCAGAGATATTGCGGTATGGTGTCATTGGAATTTAATGGGTGTTCCAGGCAATTCACAACGCAGAGAAGCCGAACCTGTTCTCACCGTGATAATATCTCGCACTGCCACCTGCATGATTCCTCCAGATTTACGAAAAGTACGCGCGCAAGTATAAACAGTACAAAGTTTGCGTAGCAGGAGCGTCCGCTGGAGCATGTGTCTCGTGAAGTAAACCCACCCTAATGCTGCACTCGCTTAAATATGATGGCAAAAGTTAGGCTTCATCAGAAATGAATTCATCACATTCAGGAAAAAGTTTGATGTTATTATTATTATACGTTACTCAAAAAAAAAGTCTAGTTACACTCATATTTAACAGACAACAGCTCTTTAAAATGGTTAGATGAACAGTTTCGGTCTTTACAGTATATCATCCAACACAGAGTGATATATTGTGGAAAGAGTACTTTACAGTTTTGCACGAAAAGGAATGGAATTTGACCTAAATTATGAAATTGAGTGCAGCTTAAATGATTAGCTGGACATAACAGATGCTTTGAAATGCCAAAAATGATGTAGGCAAGGACAGAAAAATGCGGCATTTACAGCTGTCTGGGTGTGGAAAGTGTCTTGGGCTTTACAAGCAATGGACAACAAGAAGTAATTAGAGAAATCATAAAAGATAACACTTCTTTCCAGTAATATTAAATCATTTGCATAACATGACCACTAGTGGACACCAGGGTTAATGTTCAGCAACACTATGTCAAGTTTTATTTGCCGAGATGGAAACATCAGAATATTTAATAGCTGTGATGCCAATAAAAGCTGCTGAGCATTATCTAGGTCTTTAGCAGACTTTTTAAGCTGGTTCTGTTGCTACAATCATTCATAGAGCAATATTTACATAAGCTCACAGCATAATACCAAATACATAAGGGTTAAAGGAAAATTGCTGAACCACACTGTCTTGTGGAAAAATACAATTATGCAGCAAGTTACACAAGAGTCGTATGACAACTTGTTCTGCTAATTCAGGCTAGTGAAGAGTCCGATTCAAACATTACCCATTACATTTAGTTTGTTAACACCAATTAAACAAAATTAAGATAATTGTAATGGCATACTAAAGTACTGCCAATTATGAGAATGGTGACAGACTGGTATGGTGAATAGAAAAAGGTTATAGAAAAAAAAAAAGATTCAGCACCAAGTCACAACTATATTAATAGTGACTTGATGAGAACCTTTTCAGTACCCAAAGTAACACAAAATTGTCATTATTGCTGTTCAAAAGATAAAAACTTTCAGTCAATAAAACAACTTGCACAGCAAAATACATTAAGAGGACCTAGAAAACAGGTTGTAAACACAATTCAGCAAATAGCATGAAAAAGTGCAACAAATGAGCTGCGCAGCTCAATGTTTACCTCAAAAATTAAGGTATCTTCATTAAGAAGGAAACCTAATGAATTTAGAATTAGTAAGATCAGCCAGTAAATTGCCTGTTAAATCAGTGAAAAGCAAATGCCGACTGAAATTGTATGCTTAGTTGTTCTTCATCCACTGCCACAATGAATAGAACATGCAAAAACCATTATTTAATTTCATTTGAAGTTGTTCATACCACTACATGCCAAATGTGCCTATGAATTATTAGTGCACATGGCTTCACACAGGAAAAGATATTGCAAGGGACTGCACGGAATGTGTTCCACTAATTAATCCAAAACTTGGAACTTTCATGTTAGAATACATAGATTAAAAAAAAAAACATTATTTCAGAAATAAATACTATATAAACAAATGCTGTAAATTTTACTTGGCTGTGAAGATTGCTATTATCTGTTGAAGTTTAATCTGGCCGGTCTGTTCATTAGATTTTACTTGGGGGCTTCGCCCCCTGCTCACTTCGCTCGCTTCCAAAGGTTGTAAGTATGACGTGACTTGACCGTCTAGCGGAACGTGAAAGTGTCTATCTTCAAAAGATCACAGCTCATCTTGCCTCGTCCCAAGATTTTTTGTATAATAGAGAGAAATCTTCGGATGGTTATCTGTGGGTTTTCTAAAAACTGAATTCCAAACTTGCTAATTAACAAAAACTGAACAATGCACAGTATCACTGTTTACACAGCAGTTTTAATCCATTGAACTGGCCATTTTAGTCAGTGACTGAAATACACACAGAACACTGAGTTAATCACTTTTAATATAAAGTAGATAACTTGAGTAAACCATGAAATTACTTCGGTATATCCCATCAGGAAACCTTATTAGCTGATACTTAAAGCATGCTTCATAAAACTGGCTACATTTATAATTAAAAAATATCAAGGTATCATCAATACTGAATTTTAACTTATGCCATTACACACTTGTGCATTCTTTCTCATGACAAATTTGATCTAAAATGTCACAGGCATCGAAGATCAAAAAGTATTTGATTTTTTTTATATATACAGTGGGGCAAAAAAGTATTTAGTCAGCCACCAATTGTGCAAGTTCTCCCACTTAAAAAAATGAGGGAGGCCTGTAATTTTCATCATAGGTATACCTCAACTATGAGAGACAAAATGCGAAAAAAAAAATCCAGAAAATCACATTGTCTGATTTTTAAAGAATTTATTTGCAAATTATGGTGGAAAATAAGTATTTGGTCACCTACAAACAAGCAAGATTTCTGGCTCTCACAGACCTGTAACTTCTTCCGTAAGAGGCTCCTCTGTCCTCCACTCGTTACCTGTATTAATGGCACCTGTTTGAACTCGTTATCAGTATAAAAGACACCTGTCCACAACCTCAAACAGTCACACTCCAAACTCCACTATGGCCAAGACCAAAGAGCTGTCAAAGGACACCAGAAACAAAATTGTAGACCTGCACCAGGCTGGGAAGACTGAATCTGCAAAAGGTAAGCAGCTTGGTGTGAAGAAATCAACTGTGGGAGCAATTAGTAGAAAATGGAAGACATACAAGACCACTGATAATCTCCCTCGATCTGGGGCTCCACGTAAGATCTCACCCCGTGGGGTCAAAATGATCACAAGAACGGTGAGCAAAAATCCCAGAACCACACGGGAGGACCTAGTGAATGACCTGCAGAGAGCTGGGACCAAAGTAACAAAGGCTACCATCATTAACACACTACGCCGCCAGGGACTCAAATCCTGCAGTGCCAGACGTGTCCCCCTGCTTAAGCCAGTACATGTGCAGGCCCGTCTGAAGTTTGCTAGAGAGCATTTGGATGATCCAGAAGAGGACTGGAAGAATGTCATATGGTCAGATGAAACCAAAATAGAACTTTTTGGTAAAAACTCTACTCGTCGTGTTTGGAGGAGAAAGAATGCTGAGTTGCATCCAAAGAACACCATACCTACTGTAAAGCATGGGGGTGGAAACATCATGCTTTGGGGCTGTTTTTCTGCAAAGGGACCAGGACGACTGATCCGTGTAAAGGAAAGAATGAATGGGGCCATGTATCATCAGATTTTGAGTGAAAACCTCCTTCCATCAGCAAGGGCATTGAAACGTGGCTGGGTCTTTCAGCATAACAATGATCCCAAACACACCGCCGGGTAACGAAGGAGTGGCTTCGTAAGAAGCATTTCAAGGTCCTGGAGTGGCCTAGCCAGTCTCCAGATCTCAACCCCATAGAAAGTCCGTGTTGCCCAGCGACAGCCCCAAAACATCACTGCTCTAGAGGAGATCTGCATGGAGGAATGGGCCAAAATACCAGCAACAGTGTGTGAAAACCTTGTGAAGACTTACAGAAAACGTCCGACCTCTGTCATTGCCAACAAAGGGTATATAACAAAGTATTGAGATGAACTTTTGTTATTGACCAAATACTTTTTTTCCACCATAATTTGCAAATAAATTCTTCAAAAATCAGACAATGTTATTTTCTGGATTTTTTTTCTCATTTTGTCTCTCATAGTTGAGGTATACCTATGATGAAAATTACAGGCCTCTCTCATCTTTTTAAGTGGGAGAACTTGCACAATTGGTGGCTGACTAAATACTTTTTTGCCCCACTGTAGCTGCTCTAGCACAGCCAAGGCAGATCTTTTAAATAAGACAAAACAAAAAGACTTTTAAAGGAATGCTTTATTGATCATTTTTCATCATAAACATTCTAAAGAAAATGCAACTTCCAATATGCCACTTATATGTATCACAGACAATGATCCCTTTTATCTAGCTACACCAACTATTATATCAATGCTTCAACTACTTTCCCATCTCTTGTGCCTCGGTATATTTATATTATAGTTATGTTTTTTAGGTTTATTACAAAGGTATACCCATAAGCACCCCAGTCTGCTTTAGTCTTAAGTTTATAATTTGCAGCTATAAAAGCAGAAATGTGACCTTATAGTTCTTCAGTACTGATTGATAAACTCTGCATATATACCTCACAGTCAAATTGTCTACTATGTGTATACATTTTAAAATAATTAAAAAGTTTTTTTTTTGTTTTTTTTAAATATAAGGATTAATGCAGTTAATTCATTTACGTTGAAAAGCAAAAAAAAAAAAAAAACCTGGAGAAAAAAAAAGGTAAAGTATTATGTAAATTAATACCTTGATGAAAAAGTAGGATTTCCCTTTCCTGCAACCCAAATAATTACCAAAACATATTTCAGCCCTGTGAATATTTTAACATTACACAAGTTTCATTAAGCTTTAATATTTTGAGTAACCAAGGTCCAGATTATATAGTTGGTTAACTAAATACACATTGCAAAAAGTGATATTCATCAGGTTTTCTAAATTTTGAAACAAAATGTTCAACTCTACTGCATTCTTGTATACTTTATATAGTAATAATTATATGGCACAAAATCATGCACCAATAACCAATGTTAAAATTTTCGTTTCTCCTTAATTAGATGTTCGATAATTTATTTTGGCAGCATTCATTTCTTGAGCAACTTATTTATATAAAAAAAAAAAAAAAAAAAAAATCAGGTCTAGGTAAAGTGATAAGGCAGACATTAGACATTTGATTCCACATTCTCGTCTTAATACATAAAAGCTTGGCTTCACATTTTTACTACATGTAAAAAAAAAATTAGAGTTTGTGTATTAATGTGAACATTATTTTAAGGTACAAAATAGTGTAACATCTTTATGCATTTAAGCTCTCACATATAAATGCCATAAGGCAGTGCAATGATAAAATTTATGTAAAAACATTTTGTAATGTGTAAAATTTGTTAGAAAAAAATGGTTATCAAAGTTTTTATAACTCTAGTGAAAGCTTTTGTACTGTCCTGACTAATTATCTGCACTGTAAAATTAAACTTATGCACATGCTGTACTTTGTGGATATGGTGCAGTTTACATGTTAAGTGCAAGGGCTTCTGTGATAACGGAGTTTTACAGATATTTGGCTGGGGCAGGAGAGAAGAATAAGTGGTTTAGAAAGGAGCCTTGTCTTGCATTGGTTTTTCTTCAGTTGGAGAATGCACCTCTTCACCATTCTCTTTGCCACCAATAACTTTAGACTGCAAAATAAAATGAAACAGTCGTGAATAGGCTAATTCCAGTAAACACTAGAACACTTGAGTCAAGCAAGAATAAAGGTCTCAATTCTTTGCCATCACACTGGATTGTCTGTCAATCAGTAGAAAAATGTGTCCAAGGAAACACTGTTACAGTGGTGAAAACGGAAAAAAAAAAACCACTCCTCTTTCTTAGTAAACTTTACGAACAAAACAATGGAAATTTTAAAATGAAGGATTTATAAAACGTACTATTAAAAAATTAAATATACACACCGTAACCATAGGAAGTAAAACAGACATTTGACTAACCTAACTAAATGGAAAAATAATGATTCTTTCTAGAGGTGTGTGACTTCAAGTGATACCAGGATAACCCTTTGACGTTTGTAACCAGATATCTCTATTTATTGTTGTTTACTAAAGTACATACTGAGACTTAATTTTTGTAACAGATCGGGGGTGGGGTGGGGGTGGGGGTGGGAGTTGGGGTTGTTAGAGCGCGTGAGCTTATTCAGTGCAGCAGGATCAACGCCCATGTTGGTCTTTTTTTTCTTTCAGTACGTGTGCCTTCTCTGTTTATTTATATATCTAGTGACTTTTCTGCCTGTCTGTCTGTCTCTCTATTACGCAGTGCTCTGTCTGTCTGTGTGTTATGGATCTTAAAAAAATAACAGTTATAAGGACACTTGTTCATGTTAATTGCAGTCTCAATTGTTAAAAAGTATTTTAAAAGGAGCATCCCACATGAAAATATAATGATCTCATTAACTGAGTGCATACCAATTTATAAATTTTATGTCCATTTGAGGTTAAAAAGAAAAAAAAAAAAAGAACGCTTTCTCCTCAATGGGGAATCTAACTCAGGTCTCTGAGGGACAGTAAGCCTGCTGCGCTCTGAGACAGCAAATCTTACCGCTATGCCGGAAGCTGTTGTATTGTTCTTGAACCTTTTGTGAAAGTGTTTATTTGATGTTTGGACTTCATGCTTCACACATTCTATAGTTTATGCCTACATTTTGTAATATGTATTACTAAAATATGAAAAAGTTTCTGTTTTTAACAATGTGTTTACACAGATTACTGTAGAAATGGAACACACATGAAATGCGTGTGTTCCAAATAACGATCTATTATTTCCACACTAAAACTCCACTTCACTCCCAGATAATCAATCAAGGCATGAGCTGGGAGATGCTCGTGCACGTTCTAAGTCGGTGGGGGGATGGAATAGCTGGCTGCTTGCAGCTTGTTTTTATTGGCACATTTAGAGGACAAGACGCTGGCAGAGAGGTGCGAATGGTTTTAAGGTGGGCTGGATCTACGAGTTTTTTCGTAGACTCTGGTAATTCTAGTGTTAAGTGTGTGTGTGTGATGTTGTATGTGTGAATGTAGCAAGGTAGTAATTTGTACCTTGTAACAGATAATCTAAACCCTGATAGCACAAAATGTCTAAAACAATCTATATATACAGGTGCTGGTCATAAAATTAGAATATCATGACAAAGTTGATTTATTTCAGTAATTCCATTCAAAAAGTGAAACTTGTATATTAGATTCATTCATTACACACAGACTGATGTATTTCAAATGTTTATTTCTTTGAATGTTGATGATTATAACTGACAACTAATGCAAGTCCCAAATTCAGTAACTCTGAAAATTAGAATATTGTGAAAAGGTTCAGTATTGAAGACACCTGGTGCCACACTCTAATCAGCTAATTAACTCAAAACACCTGCAAAAGCCTTTAAATGGTCTCTCAGTCTAATTCTGTAGGCTACACAATCATGGGGAAGACTGCTGACTTGACAGTTGTCCAAAAGACGACCATTGACACCTTGAACAAGGAGGGCAAGACACAAAAGGTCATTGCTAAAGAGGCTGGCTGTTCACAGAGCTCTGTGTCCAAGCACATTAATAGAGAGGCGAAGGGAAGGACAAGATGTGGTAGAAAAAAGTGTACAAGCAATAGGGATAACCGCACCCTGGAGAGGATTGTGAAACAAAACCCATTCAAAAATGTGGGGGAGATTCACAAAGAGTGGACTGCAGCTGGAGTCAGTGCTTCAAGAACCACCACGCACAGACGTATGCAAGACATGGGTTTCAGCTGTCGCATTCCTTGTGTCAAGCCACTCTTGAACAAGAGACAGCGTCAGAAGCGTCTCGCCTGGGCTAAAGACAAAAAGGACTGGACTGCTGCGGAGTGGTCCAAAGTTATGTTCTCTGATGAAAGTAAATTTTGCATTTCCTTTGGAAATCAAGGTCCCAGAGTCTGGAGGAAGAGAGGAGAGGCACAGAATCCACGTTGCGTGAGGTCCACTGCAAAGTTTCCACAGTCAGTGATGGTTTGGGGTGCCATGTCATCTGCTGGTGTTGTTCCATTGTGTTTTCTGAGGTCCAAGGTCAACGCAGCCGTCTACCAGGAAGTTTTAGAGCACTTCATGCTTCTTGCTGCTGACAAACTTTATGGAGATGCAGATTTCATTTTCCAACAGGACCTGGCACCTGCATACAGTGCCAAAGCTACCAGTACCTGGTTTAAGGACCATGGTATCCCTGTTCTTGATTGGCCAGCAAACTCGCCTGACCTTAACCCCATAGAAAATCTATGAGGTATTGTGAAGAGGAAGATGCAATACGCCAGACCCAACAATTCAGAAGAGCTGAAGGCCACTATCAGAGCAACATGGGCTCTCATAACACCTGAGCAGTGCCACAGACTGATCGACTCCATGCCACGCCGCATTGCTGCAGTAATCCAGCCCCAACTAAATATTGAGTGCTGTACATGCTCATACTTTTTATGTTCATACCTTTCAGTTGGCCAACATTTCTAAAAATCCTTTTTTTGCATTGGTCTTAATTGATATTCTAATTTTCCGAGATACTGAATTTGGGACTTTCATTAGTTGTCAGTTATAATCATCAACATTAAAAGAAATAAACATTTGAAATACATCAGTCTGTGTGTAATGAATGAATCTAATATACAAGTTTCACTTTTTGAATGGAATTACTGAAATAAATCAACTTTGTCATGATATTCTAATTTTATGACCAGCACCTGTATAATTCACTAAGTCCATGGCAAGCAAGACGCACGCAAGACAGAGCCACGCCCGCCAACCAACAATTCACTAAGCAGCCGACCATGGCACGCAAGACAGAGACCATGGAATATGCACGACAGAGCCACGCCCGCCAACTCGAAGACCATGGGATACGCACAACAGAGCCCCGCCCGCCAACTCTAACCCTCCTCCCGAGTCCACCCTCACTCTCGAGGCACACAGCACCTCACCAAACACCGCCTCAGTCGCTTTCGTCTCTGCTACAGTCTACATGCACCTCTGAGCCACGTTGACTTTTCATTGTTCTTTTTGGTTCCGGCTGCTTTTCTATATATAATCCACCAAGTCGCCCGACCATGGGATACGCACGCACGCAAGACAGAGCCCTGCCCGCCAACTCTAACCTTCCTCCCGCGTCATGGGGTACGCACGACAGAGCCCCGCCCGCCAACTCTAGCACTTACTGTCGCCGGTTGCATTAACAAGCAACCTTTGTGGCGTCACATGCATGTACTTACACTGACGACAAATATGACAGCTCTTCCTCACAAACAAGATTTCGTAAGACGGGAAAAATGGAACACCTGCAACATTACCTTCACATTGTTTTCCTTTTATTTCTGATCCCGTTCAACAACTATGTGGTGACATCAACTTCTCAAATGTGACTCCGGAACAACTCAGTACGCGAGCTATATTAAACGTCACCAACGAAGACTTGCTACACCTTAATGAACAGGTACTGAAACTTATCCCTACCAACGAAGTAACTTTCACCAGCGTTGACATCAACTTTCATTCCCCGAAGAATTTCTTAGCAGTCTTACTCCCACTGGCATGCCTCCGCATAAACTCAAACTTAAAATTGGTTCAGTCGTCATGCTTCTCAGAAACCTCATGCCAGCAAGAAGTCTCTGTAAAGGCACTAGACTGACTGTTACCAGCATTCACCACAATGTACTTGAGTGTAAAACAATCGCAGCTGCTACCTCACAAACGTGAGTCGTATCCTCAAACCCACCCCATTTGGACAACTCTGTCTTTCAGGAAGTGTTCACCCATCAATGAATAATTATGCAGCGTAGTAATTTCTTTTATAAAAAGATTTCAGCGAATTACTTCATAACAAGGTTTTGAGCAATCTTTATTATTGTCTGGAAAGAATACTGTAAAACACCTTTTTTCCTCCCCACATTATTGATAACCAATTAGGTAAGTACCTTGTAACTCAATGTCTCAGTTTTTTCTGCTTCCTAGGGAAGACTTAACTCATGTTGGTCATTTTACCTCCTTAGTGCCATCAGTATGTAAATTATGTGGGCAGCACTTTAAATGACATTTTCAATGATAACCCTATTTGTAGCATTAGCATAGCATCCTGGACTTTACAGTAAACAAGAATAGCAATCTTAAAGTCGATTACATTTCCAAAACAACAGTATTAAAAAAATTGTGTACCTTATGCTTAACTTACCTTTATACTTCCAACTCTGTCTTCAAAGGACTTGAACGTTGCAGAGTTTCTAAAGATAAACAAAATATTTTATTTATCCAAAATATTATGATACAGAAAAATCACATTTATGTACATTAATATGTTCCCACTAGAGACATGATATAAAATTTAGCAAGTAGTGAACTACAACCGCCTAACCTCTCTGCTTAAAAATTAAAACCACCATTTACATCAATGTACCGATTTATAAAATACTGTATCTACTCAGCACAGCATTCAGATGAGTTTGAGCAATCAAAATTGAAATAGTTGTTTAATGTTTACCTCATAGCAGGCATACTTATTGAATGGCGAATGGAGTAACTGCTACTTGGAATGCATTAAAGAGAGACAGAATCAAGTGTTATCAACATGTAGGAAATTAGGCAAAAGTTAACAGAAGTAAAACACACATTTAGCGGGCATAAAGTGTCCAACTTAAGTATTTTAAATTGTATCCCATTTGTAATTTTGACTCTACTGATGTATTGCAGATTTAAGATGAACAGGGAAGTATGAGGCAAATTACAGAATATCAGTTTATATAAGTGGGAATTTTTTGAGCATATGGGGCTTTATTTAAGAAAAATAATTTCAAAAACAGTATAAAACTTGACATTTGCACACAATAATTGTTTAACTTTTTTTGAGACACTTTCCAAGCGCTTGCTGCAACCACTTTCATTACCCAACAGTTTTGAGGGAAGCATGGTGGTAAAATAGGATGGAGTTTGACTTCAGTTTCCACTTATAGTGACAAGAACGTTAAACAGAATTTTAGTTAGGAAACTGAAAAGACCGGTTTTAATACTCCTTCTCCCACCTTCCTATTCCATGATGAACCGCTTGTGGCATCAGCAGTGTGTTTAGGCTTATGGCTTTACTGCATGATAAAGTGCTGGCCAATGAACCTAAAGACATTTTTTGGACAAAGGCAGTCCAAGATATTTCTGTACACATCCAAAGTAATCCTGATACTACAGTCATTGGTATATGATTTAAAAGTTTAAAAAAATGTTTCAGAAATGAATATGCATACACAGTTCACAACACTATTAACAAATGTGGCATTTTTATCTTCCGATCATGTCTTGGCCACATGTGTAAAAACTATTTCCAGGACTCTGCTACTTCATCTTTCGCCTTTTCAGCAAATTCCATTTGGACTTTTACCAGCTTTCATGATTTTTTTTAAATGTTATTGATTTGAAGGATTGTATTACAATGATCAAATTACAAACCTACAAGATATGACATACATTTGTGAATTTCCCCTTGGGATTAATAAAGTATCTGTCTATCTATCTATACAGCATCTTATACAAATCAGATCAAATATACATTTCAATAGTCTTCCAGAGCAGTGTTTTCCAAACTTTGTGGTGTCAAAACCCTTTTTTTTCCTTTGCTAGTGTGTTTGCAGTCAATGGGGATGCCTCTACTTGAATTTAGAGCGATCATCTGCATGGAGTTGCCCCCACCTTGGTAAATTGAGAATTACAGTTAAAGTGGGGCAGATTGGTGTTGGGACCCACGTTATCAGCATAGTGTTAGATGACTTAAGCAAGATCATCATTGTTTTCCCTCATTGGTGAATTGAGCTGGATCGTTAGAATGGGGGTATGTGAGGTTGTCCAGGCCATGATCCACATGCGATTCTGCTGCTGTGAATCGAGCGTCATCATCAAAAAGGTGGATGGGGTTTAGTTTGACGTCAGCCGTGATCCACCTGCAATGCGTATGCTGTGAACTGAGGGTGATCATCTCAGCTGCATTTGGGATTGGGGGTTTGGGGCAAGGTTTTGTCCGGGGACCATTATCACCCACCCAGAACGCTGCCACAGCCAACAGGTTGGTAAATAATGTTCTTGAGTGTACAGAAATAAAATGATTTAATAGAAAGTTATTGGTCAAACAGTTACTAATGCTTCAGCATTCTTAAATAATTCAAGACAACATTAAATTAATGTGTTGCCTGCTAGATTTCAAAGAAATTTTGAATTTGTAAGTTGATTTTTTTTCCTTTCTAATTTTAAGTAAAACAAGCAGTTCTTCCAGTTGAGCAGGTTAGGGTTGTGAGCCAAGTAAGGGCAAAAAATAAATATATCAAGATATGGTGCAATCATTGCTCTTGTGCTTGTTAAGGAAACACTTAAACCACAAATAAATAAATTGCTGCTATTTGTCCCAAAATTAACATGCATCTGATAATGGGAGATGAAATGCAAATAAGTGTAATGTTCTAAAACATTAAAGCATATAACACAGGAATAAACATGATATTCTGTACTTTTCTCATATATGGTATTCTCATCTTGGAACTCCACAGCTTGAGTAACCAATATAAAAATCAATTTTGACATTACTGTCCCAATACTTATGGAAGACACTGTGGTTACAAATGAATGCAGCAGGGAAAAGGTTCTAGTGAAGCTTGCAGTTGTTCAATGATAAAGTGCTGTAACCATTTGTTTCCAGGCAGTCAGCTCCTTTGCTCACAATCTAATAACTTATGGCCAGGCTAGTTAACCTGCTTAACATAATAAAAGCAAATAGACGGATATAAACATACACTTCCACAGAAATGCACACACAGTTCCACAGAAATGTACAATTAAACATGAAAAGTAAAATATTTAATTATAATTTCTTATTAAAAGAAGAAACATTTCATTCTACTATGGTCACTCATCTTACCCAAATGAATGTGAGAAAGGGAGTGCTCTGAAGAAGTCAAGGGCAGCAAGAACAGAAGAAGAAAAGCAGTGATAAAGAAATCAATTTTTGATGCAAATGCTTTTATCATGCTATGTTATACACAAGCAATATAAACTTACCAATTATTAATAAAACTGCAAACAAATGCACATGACCTCACAATAACATGCATTCTAATACCCAGAAACATTTTCAAATACATTGTTAAATTTACCCTATAAAGTATTCAAAAAAACATTTTTAAAATTCTATTTAGGCCAACAATAAGCACACTGATAAAAGCCATGATATCCAACACTTCAAGTAGGGAGCTCTATAACCAGCATTTTGGTAAATGGCATGTTGAGTAAGAATACCGTGATAAAAACTTGCCTATCTTTCACTCTTACTACAGGATAATTCCACTGTTGGTAGTCCTCATGGCTATGCCTCTAAACATTCATTCATTGCTTGATTAGTATGTCTCTTTACACACTTTATCAATCAAGCATTTGTATTAGTTTTTATTCATTACTGCAATAACTAATGTTTGCTCTTATTAGGCTGTTTTCTGAACTATAAATTGCTTGTTTTTAATAACCAAATAACCTTTAACACTTGCGAATTTAACAAACTATTCCTGAGGACACCAGAAGTTCAGGTTTTATTGTAACTACATGCATTATTGTTTGCCAAATAAAACTGCACATTAAAAATCAAATATCAATACAGTTTATATTCTGCAATGTTATACAATTACTTTGAAAGGAATACTTTAACCAGAAAAATCATCCTTTTATTTTGTATTTTACTTACTTTGAGTTGCCTGTAGTGATTTCTTAGAAATAAAATTAAAATCATGAATGGAGGTAAAATTCCTGATTGGCAGGCCTTTAATTCAAAAGTTTAATCTCATTTCTGCACACTCCACTATCGTGCACAAGGGAATATTTCATAAATATTTAGTTGTATAAGTAATATTTTAGCCAACATACATCTTTTTGGGACATTGTGAGCATGTGACTGGATACATAATATATGGACCATGAGACATCAGTAATTTGAGATGTTTTCATGGATGTTTTGATAATATTTGTTATTATTAAATATGGGTCCCCACTGAATTTTGTTATCTCCATTGCTAAATACTAAATGCTGGGTAAGTAAGAGTTAAAACAAGTATGAAAATGTACACATGGCATAAAACTCGGATACATTGGGAGATACGGTTAGCTAGTCTGATAGTTGGAGCACTTTTAAATTCTTTAGTCAATTCAAAGATTTTGCTGTCACTTCTTTTGCTTTTATATATTGTTTGTAACAATGTACCACATTCAATTGACAAAACAGTGACAATGGAAATTAATTACATGTATTAGTGGTGTATATCATTGTACATAAAATGTTCAATACTAGTTTACGATATCATGTGGCTGAAATTGCTTTTGTAGACATCAGATTCCAACACAAATTATATACTGTCTGTTGTTGAATGTTGAGGGCGTGTGGCTAACTAGTTTAAACTTAATAAAAAATCTTTAAAAGAAGTACCTGATAGAAATTTCAAATCTGTGCTAAAGTCTCAAGCTAAAATTGTTGGCTGCATCCGAACATGATAGTTCACTGGAAGGATCATTGTAGGGCTTTGCTACTAAATTATAGTGTCAGAATGTTTAGATAATGCATACGTGAGGTTGTTTTTCAGATTACTGAAAATAGAGAGTACTGTAGTTACTGCAGCATTAAGTATCAGCAAGCCATCTTTCATTCATTTCTACTAAGTTGCTTTTATTTTTTTACTTTTATTTACATGAACATCATGTCTCTTATCCACTTTGATCTCAAGAGTTGGAGAATTGAAGTGCTGTGACTGAGGTTTGTGCAAAACGTTGTGAGGCTGCAGAGACAAGCAAGTTTGGGCAGAGGCAGAAGCCAGACCTTTAGGATATAATTTGACCTATGTCTGTAGTTTGGTACAGTAAAGGACAGCACTTACTTTGTACAGTGATGAATAAGTAAACAATATCATTACTGCCATATTGAATAAATAAGGAATCCCATTATTAGTAAACTGAATAAATAAATGCAAATCTAACATATACTACTCTTCTTATATGTAATATTTGGTCACCAAACTCTGCCTACATCTAAACCTGCTCGATTTTGTGTCCTGCAGTGAAGTGTATTTGCTTCAGCACACACAACTGCATGTATTTCACCATTTTGCCATCTGGTTGTCCAACAAGTAAAAAAAAAAACATTACATTATATATATATATATATATATATATATATATATATATATATATATATATATATATATATATATATATATATATATATATATATATATATATATACACATACACACACACACATAAATACTTATACACACATACATACAGTTAAGGTATATCACTCTCAAGGTAATTCTGACACAGTAAACTAATTTGTAGATTAATTTGCGCAGAATGTTTCTCTGTTTTAAGTCTGATGAGTCTGTAAAATCACCAATGCTTTTCAACGGGAGATTCTTAAACTTGAAAAAATGTGTATAGCACACTGTATTTGAGATGCAGTGCTGAGAGAAAATCATCACACTCCGTCAAAATCCTCACTTTTTGACACATTAAACCCTAGAATTGAAAACGTAAATATAACTATTTCCAGTTGTATTCAAACATTGTAACCAAGTACATCAAAGTGAAAACAACATTTTAAAACATCCTTAACAATTATTACATTTTAATTAGTGTAACACCTAGTTTGGATAAGTGATCATCCCCTAAGAGTAACCATTATCAGCTTGGATAAGTACAACCAATATCCTTTCAAATCACATGCCAGGGTAATTTAGTCTTTACCCAACAGCAACTGTAGTGGTTGTAATCACTTCAGAATATATACGGCTGGTTCTTAAGGATTCCAATGTAGTAGCACATAGCAATGCAAAGAATTAATCATGGTTGGAAAGGTGCTTTCAAAGGGGATCCAGAATAGAGTTGTAGAAAGGCAAAAGTGATGAGATGGAACCAAACAGATTTGTAATGCTTTAACTATCCCTCAGAATACCATTCAGAGCAGTATTAAGAATTGGAAAGTGTATGGCACCACCAACACCTTGTCTAGGTCACACAGTCCCAACAAAATAGAAACATGAGCCAGGAAGCTATAGATCAGGGAAGTTAACAAAAGGCCAAAGGCTGAGACTGGTCAATCTGTGAACATGACAAACATCTTACAAGCTTTAAACAAAGCTGGCCTGTATGGAAGGGTGAAAGAAAGGTGCTTCTACTAAAAAAGCACCACAATGAAGAAAGGGAAAAAAAAAACCCACACACACATGGAAGAATCTGATACCATGTAGCAAAAGGTTTTTTGGTTAGATGAGATCAAGACTGAACTTTCTCTACTTGTTTACACCAAGCATTATGATTTGTGAAAACACTGCACTCCTCCTAAAATACACCGTGCCTACTGTGAAGCATGGTGGTAGCAGCATTATTCTGAGATATTTCTCTTCAGTATGCCCTGGGCGATTAGTCAGGATTGATGGGAAAATGCATGCTGCCAATTACACCCAAATTCCAGAAAAAAATATGCAGCTCTCTGCCAGGCTACTGAAGATGGGCAGATGGCTCACATTCTAGCACGACAACAATCCATATAAACACTGCCAAAAAAACAAAGCCAATTGCTTAAGGACCTTGGGTGGCCAAGTTAGGGTCCAGTCTTAAATGAGACAGAAAAAATGTGGATGGACGTAAAAAGGGCAGTCCATCACTGCTTACTAGTGCTGTTCAGTATATATTGCCTATACCGGTATACCAGTATTTGTTTCACTCAATAATAAGGATTTTTTATTTTTACTGGTATTTAATGATAGTTTACAACCTTTAATCATGAATGAATCATAACTCTATTAATAAAATACTGTCATTTCAACTGCCCAACCTGAATAAAATGGCTGCATAAATGTATATAAGCTAGCTCTTTATGTAATAATAATAATATTTATTATTATTATTAATAATAATACTAATAATAATCTGACTTCACTGCCTATACATGACACAAACTCAACAGCTTACAACACTTTCTCACTTTCGGATGGATGCACAAGCTCACAAAACAAAAACATTAGCTCTGTTTCGATTAGTAACAGAACTACACACTGCTACCAGAGAACAGAATTTTTAAATTACCAACACTAACCAGATTAATGCAATTTATAAACATTGAAAGAGGCATAGTGATGCAAAGGTTGGCAATATAAGCAATCTTTCTGCACAATTCAAGAGCTGCCACACTAGCATATACTGTTAGCGTCTGGAAGTACGAGCCACAGCTTCTTTCGAAATGCAGCATGACAGAGAAGTGAAACAATCTTTAAGTCAGTTTACAATCACTAAGTCATTCAGCAACAGATGCCTGTATGACAAAAAAGACAAAATTTCAAATGGCATAACAGAGAACATTGCTAAGGAAATGCGTCCCATTTATACTGTATGGTGTAAAAAGAGAAATTTAAAAAGTTACTCAAAACACCCTACACCCCAGGTATGTAATTGCTAAGTCGCATTTACTTCACCAAAGCAGCACTAAAGCACCAAGTATGAGGGCAAAAAGTCCATTCAGATATTAAATCAATTAGCTATTTTGATGCAGCTGTGGTCTATGCACACATCTGAACCATGTATTGCATAAGCACTACATTAATAGGAAAAGTAAACTGAAACAACAAATGCTTACAAACCTTACAATTTGAGGAATAAATAAATGCTCTGTAAAGGGACAGCAGATGTTTCTATTATAATAAAAAAAATCCTGCAATGAGACAAGACTTTTTCCCCGCGAGTACAGACTTTGGCCATGAGATGTTTTTAAGTCACGCCCTCCTCTCAAGCATAGAAAACCACGCACTCTCACCTCTCATTGGTGTGAATGCTTTTGACAGACAGAGTTCTTGCTCCAATGAGATGAGACATTTAATCACGAAGGGTTATCAATAGTAAAAATGAGTGCACGGGCAATCCTGGCACAGAGAAACAATGAAGTCAAACGAATTTACGCCAAAAATGACGATCGGTTACACTGCAAATTGGTTAAATGCATATTAATAGACTATGCTGAAACAGTTGGTGGTGATTATGTGGAAGATGAAAACATCAACTTACAATATTGCGAAGAATATCTACAACAGTTAACAAGGTCCAGTCTTCCTCCACACAAATTACTGTAGAAAGAAGGATGTATCCAAGAAAGGTAATATAGTACATCTTCAGGGGATAACATTATACAACAAAAGAGATCTTGATATGCCATTCGTATTAAAACGTTACCAGTTTCCAGTTAGAATAGCTTTTGCAAAGACAATTTACAAATCTCAGAGCCAAACATTCGAAAAAGTCATTTTATTTAATACAGAGAAAGAAATGAAATTCAATCACGTGCAGCTATACGTGGCATTGTCACGATGACATTCCAAATACAATCACAATTCAATGCGATATTGATGAAAATTAAATTCAAAAAATTGTTTTTACAGTAAAAGTGTAACTTTAAAAAGTTTTTGCATGTTAATTTCAAAATCGTATTACAGAACGAAATCGTATTACACAACCAATAACTAACAACATGAAACAATTTACATTCAAATTTTTATGTTTTAATTTTTTTTAATATGGTTAATACGGTTAATTACTCGCTGTAATGTTAAATAGTAAATTGTACATCCGCATTCCCATATGCGAGTGGCAGAACTGCAAAGAGGCTAGCGTGTAGTGCAAGCACAAGCCAGGTTGGCAAGTGAAGCGAGCAGGGGGCAAAGTCTCCTAGTCTTTCCAAAAAAACATACCCTCTGCAAAATATAATTTAAATTTCTGCACAGTAAAGTGTCTGCTTTTGAAAACAACATTCCAACAAAACTTGTTTTTTCTTTATTTATTTGTATCTACAGGTATATACAGGAGGTCCTCGGGTTACGACACAGTTCCATTCCTACAACAGTGATGTAACCTGAATTTTAGTGCAAGTCGAAACACACTCTAGCCTAAGTCACTTACCTATCCTAACACATTTGCAAAATCATAATCTAGAACAGGGGTGGGCAGATTCAGTCCTGGAGGGCCGCAGTGGCTGCAGGTTTTTGCTCCAACCCAGTTGCTTAATAAGAAGCCCTTATTGCTCAAGTAACACTTCAGCTTCACTTTAGTTGTCTCGCTTGTTAAGATTTTGAACCCTTATTGCTTATTTTAGTCTTAAACAGCTGTACTCTCGGTTTTTAACTGCTCCTAATTAGCAATAAAAGGCAAATGACAAAAGAGACCAGCATTTCTCCATTTAGCTTGTTACCATTTACACCTGTGTGTATTTATCATGCACTATTGGGTTTAATTAAATACTTGGAAAGTGAAGAGAAAAAAGTGAAGCACTGAGAATAACTCAAATCTTTTGGATGATATCCTTAGAAAGGAAAAAAAATCTAGGATATGAGAATGACTTGACATGGAAGAGTTAAAGCAATAGCAAGCCATGAAATTAAATAATTGACAAGGATTGTTTTTTAATTAAGCAACTGGGTTGGAACAAAAACCTGCAACCACTGCGGCCCTCCAGGACTGAATCTGCCCACCCCTGATCTAGAACATAAAAACACAACTAAGCCACAGAAAAAGGAAAAGGACATAAATATACTATACTGTGCACTGTACTGTAGTAACAGAAAAAAATGTCAAAAAATAAGCAAAAAAACTCCTCACCGTTATTCCTTCTCATCTCTTTACAATGTCTAATTTCACTTTCATCGTGATGACTTTAATCTTCTTTGAAGCACTAGCATCTGAAGACTGACTTTCGTTTAGGAGCCATGATAAGGGCCAAAAAGTCGCCAAACAAAGCAACACAAGACTTGTGCCACGTGCAACCAAACTAGTTCGCCAACTCCCTCACTCATATGCTGCGTTACTGCACATTCTTCCGTTGCACGCAACCAAACTAGTATGCCCACATAGTTTGTAAGTACGCTAACGATGTAAGCTGAAACACTCACGTCTCAATTTTTTTAAGCTTTTATGGGAGTTAGCGTTGTAAACTCGAAACGTGCATGTCGAGACGTCATAACCCGAGGACCCTCTGTATGTTTATTACATTTGCATTTCTACCTTGCTGCTTACTATATAGTTATTTACAAGTTTAAAGAGGTAAAAGATAAGAAAAGAAATGCCACAACGCTTATTAGGACTGGGTGCCCTTTTGATACTGGCCATGTTTGACAACCTAATGTGTGTTTGTTTTTCTGTGTTCTTTAAGATGCTGTTTCAGGTGGGACTTGTGCTGTTTCACTCTCAGTAGTTCCTTGCCTCAGTTCTGACTAGGGATGGGAATCGAAAACCGGTTCTTGTTGAGAACCGGTTCCCACTGTTTCAGTTCCTTGGAATTGTTTGCCATTTTTGCAAACGATTCCCCTATCGATTCCAGTCGCCTCGAATGACGTCACCGCGTTGCGTAGCGTCATTTACCCAGCAGGAAACATGGCGCCTAAGCGGCACAAATGCTCAAAAGTTTGGTTATACTTTACGAGAAAGGATGACAACAGGGCAACTTGCAATACTTGCAAAGTAGATATTTCATCAAAGGGAGGAAACACTACGAATATGCAAAAGCATTTGCACACAAAACACGCGATAACCTTAAATGAATGTTGTGTTTTTGATCCGCTCCGGACTAGTGAATCTCAACCCAGCAGCAGCGGTAACATTTGCACGTCCTCTCCCGTTAATACGGCAGGTAACTAATCAACTAACATTGCATATTATGTTAGCGCGATTTGCCTTATTGCAAAACCTGCTATTACTGTGCATTGCATTTAGATGACCATGACGAGAGAGACAGACAGAGTCTGGCTGTCTCAGATGCTGGCAGTTCTCGCTGCAGTCTACCGGTAGCTTCTCCTTTCACAGAGGCGGGGAAAAGTAAAATGACACAGGCCAGGATAGACGAATGTCACCGAGCAGTGACTAAGTTTTTTGGTAAAAGGCTTGCACCCATTTGCCACAGTAGATGCCCCCGATTTTCGGTAAGTGAATGTGTTTAATTGTAGGCTAAGTCAGGGAATGTCAAATTTGCGTGTTCTCCTCTTACCAGATGTTTCATTCGTTTCCATTTCTGAGCTGAAACATGTATTGAAGGCAGCCGTCACTGCAGATGGATGGGCAAGTTTTAGTCAAGATCATTACCTCACAGTAACGCTGCATTATGTCAGGAATGGCCAGGCTCAAGAAAAAGTCCTCAAAACCAAACCAGTGTACCAGGCACAGACAGGGACAGCTGTAGCAGAGGAGACTGATGAGATCTTGGAGGAGTATGGTATCAAAGACAAGGTTGTGGCAGCCACTGTTGATAATGCGGCCAACATGGATGTAGCTGTCAAAATAGTTGATGGTTGCAGAACTGCACTGTGCACAGTTCCATTGGACTTGAGTTGATTGTATTTGTTGCTGGCTGATGTAGTTTTATTTTTGAGTGCTCAGCTCATACATACTTTTAAAAAGGAGAGTGTAAATGTTACTGGACATTCTTGTGTAATTGCCACAGAATAATTTATGTTATACTTTGTTATTGCTACAGAAGAATATTTATTTTATTATTATTTTACATTTACACATTTTTTTCTGGGGACCCCGTGGCACCCCATCGAGGAGCCGTAGGCTGTGGATCTCTTAAGATCTCACTGTTGGGTTTGTAAGGTCATGCTACTCCTAAATTTCTATCTTGTTCAAAGATAAGATATAAAACAAAGTATCGACCTGTGTGTACTCCTTTTTTAAAAATAAGAATCGATAGGAGAATCGATAAAGAATCGAATTGTTAAACAGAATCGAAAATGGAATCAGAATCGTGAAAATCTTATCAATTCCCATGCCTAGTTCTGACCCTAACATTCCCAATCTGATACAGAAGCTGTGGCAAGCGGCTGGGGGTGGTACCCAGCCGGGACTCCCAGAAGGACCGGTGGAGGGATTACACCTCCTCCAGACCACAAGTTTGCGACAGCCCTGGTGGCTTTTGGGACCACGGGAACAGAGTTTAGAAGCTCAACCCTAAAGAGGCCCGTGGTCACCGCCAGGGGGCACCCAGATGCCTGAGGAGAGGAAGCGGACCAGACGGAAGAGAGTGGCATTGTGAAGAGGCCTGGACTTTGTGGGTGATTGGTGCAGGGGCATTGGGTTATGTGTGGCATATTTGTAAATATTGTAAATAAAGCGTGTGTGTCGTGACTTACAATGATGTCTGCCTATCTGTGTCCGGGCTGTTCCGCACAAGCATCTTTCTGTACTGCCTCACTCTGTGTTGTTCATTTGTCTCTCTGATGTCTGCGTTGACTCATCATCTGCAATCAACAACAGGAGCTCTTTAAAAGACTCATGGTCCTATAAATTTCTGAAATAAAAAGCAAAGTCTTAAGAAATTTCATGGTCCACAAAACATATGGATGATCCAATGAGAAAAAAGCAAATCCACAGCTGTGGAAATGTCTGGTATGGCAGAATAATTGCAATTAAGAAGCCAGTGAATTAAGAACATTTTATTATCAACAAAAAGTGACTTTAATTAAGATTGCAAAATAAATGCATTCAATTTGCAATAGAAATTGGTTACTAATTATGAAAGTGGCTCTAACAAAAACCTAGAGCCACTCACGCCCTCCAGGATCCGAGTTTGATGCCTCTGTAATACACAAAAAATATTCCAGTTTTGTGAAGACAGACCACTTACACTTTTGTCACCTTCAAGATTAAAATTCCATGTAAAGTTTAAAAAGGAGTGGAAAGAAGGCTGTATTTTGCTAAGTTGATAATGCTTTCCACTATTTTTTAAAATAATTTAACACTTATACTTAAATTGATACACTAGACATTGAATCACAGCTATATTACACTGTTGATTCATATGGTATTGGTGTAGTTTTTAAAAATCAGTGAACTTCACTTAATAAACATATGAAATATTTTGTTATGGGGGTTTGTTTTGAATTATGTTTGCTACATTACATAAATGTAAATAGCGGTGTAGTATAAATTATACAACCTAAGAAAAATGCAAACCATACACAAGTCAGATGTCTTTGCTCATGATATCAACTAATACTTGCTGTTATTTGGAACTTTCCAAGTTCTAGAGTTGAGTCGATTAAAACGTTTGAACTCAGTCATTTTGTTATAATATATTCACCATAAACATATCATCTAGGTGCCAATATTTTAAAAAGTAGCCAATTAATCATTTTAAGAAACCTTAATATGAAGCACAAATAAAATAAAACCTTCAATGCAACCTTTTTTAATTACTGCTTATTTTTGGTATTTGGTACACTGTATTGCTGGCTGGAATTGATGAGATCTAGGTTATTCATTAAAATGGGTGCAAATAATGAAAAGTAGTGGGTAACTTTTCAATGTTTGGAAAGTGGGCAGCTAAAAGATAAAGAACATAAAGACTCTAACCTACTTCCTGTACAGTTACGACAGATTAGTGTTTGGTCATACTGATAACATCTATAAGCCAAGCCCTACTATACCTCATATCTCCAAATTTCCTGCTGATTGCTGAGCCCACAGTGTTGAGTGCAGCAGAAGTCTTCTGACCAGCCTGAGCTAGTGTTTCCTGAGTTTTCTTATATCTGTGTGGACCAGAAAAGGAAACAGCAAAAGATTAAATAAGTATTCAGTAATTAGTGAAGCTGTTTAAAAAACATATTATAACAAGTGATTCCTCAAACAAAATAATTCAGAATCCCAATTAGTTTAAGATCAACATGATACCTAAAAATAAAATTTGTTAGAAACACTAAAACTGGTGAGGGGAAAAAAAAGACAAATCACACACTTCTGAATTTTCTCTGTGTGATAACTGAGGGGTTAAGCTGTATTGTACTGTAATTTAAATGACTGCAGTTTAAATTTCCACAAATTGACTACATCAGGTAACCACCACATCACATTAGCAAGAATGTCTTACTTAGCTTTTATGGTTTGTTAGTTAATATTAAATATACTGTAAGCCTGATATGCATATACAGTGTCAACAAGCTACAATACAGCATGTGTGCTCTCTCATTTTATTTCCACAAAACATATGGCCCAGAAAATTACAGCACATTAGTACAAATGCCAATGATATATTAATACAAGTAATAACACTTAGAAATCTAAAAATGTTTGAAGAACCCAAAAGTCTTTTGGAAGAAAATCTCTATTAAAATAATGCACATTCCAGTATGAAAAAATAAGAATAATTTAAACTCAAAATATTAAATTATCATTATAAAATCAAATGCTGTTGTTCATAGGATTAGAGATAGTCAACACAAGCCACAATTTTTTGAATGAATCAATAAAGCCAAAGCATTATTCAGTCTTCCAAAATCCTGCAAATAAGCTACAAAAAATTATTTACCATGTAAAAAAATAAATAAAAATAAACAAAAATGCTAGAACCCATTGTGAATAATGTAACACATAATAAAGTAAAAATTTTAAATGCTACCTTATCAGAGCAGTACCATTATAAATATTGTCAATAAATGAGAAAAAGTGTACAAGAAATACAAAACTACATTAAAAAATAATTAATTGAAGCTGCTGTGGCATACACATTTAAAACCTAAATTATTAGTTTTAAGACAAGTATGAGCATGCATACTAAATAAGAATGTGGTCCTGGTGATGTAATAGTAACCTTACGCATGAAACAAGGAATCCATCAAAAAAAAAAAAACAAAGACCGAAAGATTAATTCCTTTACAGCAAAAAAAGAAAAAAACACTCAAGTAAAAATTCTGTTATAAATAGGCACAAACAAACTTAGAAAAGACCACTATTTTTATCAAAAAATATTTTAAAACTTTTTTCTCTAGAAAATCTTCTGTTTATTGAATTACTGTAAGCTTAATTAAATTAAAAGGATTACTATTAGGAAAATAAAAAATAAAGAAATATTTGGGGACCAATAGCTAAAAAAAATGCACTTACTCTTAGCTTGCTTTTACTGACATTATCTCCATATTGATTAACTATGTACCTAAACATTACTTTAAGAATAACAAAGGACAAATATACATTTTAGTACATTACAGTGCAATAAGTTTAAAAATGTTATTCAATCTGATGTATGGTATTTGTTTAAATTTATGATATTTACATTTAACAGATCATCGATAACATCAATCAGGGCTAAAAAAACGCAGAGGAGGGCGCCATACCTACAGATTGAGTACCTGTGATACTGATGTGATGTATGGCATATTATGGAACAGCTTTGAAAAGTTAAGCGTTTTATCTAATTGTCACAAAACAGAAGAACATTTAACTGACAGTAGTGGTCTTTTCAGCAGTTGAGAAAGAAAATGCGTCCACTATTAAAGAGGCAATCTGAGACAGATCAATGCCTAATTGCTTAATGGTACTAAATTTGGGCATTGCATTAATAGTATTTTTCACATTAAAAATTGTAAACATATTAGTTTATGAAAGTAATACTTCAAAAACTTCATGCAAGTAATCAGTAGCAATATGAAGCACATATGACATCAATTGAAAATTACATACAAGAACATGCATAAGTACTAGAATATACCACACATTTAATGTATATGAAAACATACGTTGAGTATTTAACATCCAAAAGGACATTTGCAGCATCTACCATTGATGTGATGCTCCAACATCACTCCTGTGGGAGTTTGCGCTCATCAGCATATCAGATTCGACAATATGACTGTTGATACAGGTTTATGTCAGTTAAAATAATAGCGACATTGATGCTAATCTGGATAAATGTAATTTTACAGATTCATGTAAGGAGAATTTTACTTTACCTAATTGCATATAAAGTTATTTTTTTGCAATTCTATAGTCACCAGGAAATGGGAAGAGGACACTGCTGTCCTTTATTTGTTACAGATAATCCTTGCTTTCGCATTCATCAGATTTTGATGGAACAGATGTGCCATGGGTGATCACACAGGGTTGCTGAAAGCAAATTTACTTTTTATGCATTGAATAGTAACTACCAACCTATGCATGAAAATTAAGATGAGTACCAGAGCAAATACTTGACAAATGTTTTAATTTAGTGTTTCTATTTTACTGACATATCATTAAAGAATATTTTGTATATTTAATGTTTTACTAATGGGGGAAAAAAAACACAATATATATTATTATTATAAAATAATAAAGAGGTAGAATGCATTTTTAATTACTGACATTAATAAATGTTACACTTTGTTTTACAATGTACATAGAAATACTATCATAACTTGTATCAAAAATGACAAGGGGCTTTCTTTCTAATACTTATTTGTGCAAGTGGTTTAAAAGCTCTAGTACACGATGACAGGAGAAAACGGGGGAAGATCCTAGATGGGCTTTAAGTGTGACATTTTTTTCTTGCGACATCTCTGCATTACTTGATTGTTACAGGTTTACTGACTAAGAATTGGTACTTTGTTCCATAATGTTAAAATTATCAGTTATAATAAGCTGTAATTTTTTCTAATTTTATTACTGTATGTTTTCCTTTTGTCCCTCACTGTCAAAAAAGTGGCAATGTCCTTTTCCATCAATAGTTTAAGATATAATGTTTTAACATTTTGTAACAAACATTTAAAATTAATTTAAAACAAGAATTCTACAATATTAGCTATGTTACAAAACAAAACAGAACCTTTCACCAAGGTTTTGTTTCTCATTGAACAGAAGTTTAATGAATTCTCAATCTACAACACTGCGTTAAGCATCATCTTTAGCCTGGTACAGACCAGGCTAAGACATGACCCTTGGTTGCCAAAAATGACCTGTCCTAATCCTCCGGCCCAGATAAGCCTAGTGTCTGGATTTAAGCAGGGTTTACTTGCTAAGCATGCCTTATGGAATACTCACACGGTCTTATTTTGTTTGAAATTATATTATCAGCATTAAGGTGGAAATTATGTGCCGAGATGTTCATCATAATAAATTTAGATAGAAAGCTCCTGGTTTAAGCCTCTCTACCCCAAGGGACTACACTGAAAAGTGATATTTGTATTGGAGGTAGTTTTCAAAATACACAAAGTAAATAAATTCCACCTCCCACATCAATACTGAAATTATCTGCCGGATTAAAACCATCCATTCTTCTCATAAGGGTGCTTAGTTCATTTCCTGGTAGGAAACTCTTCACAATTTTTTTTTTAACTGTAATGAAAACCATGAATGTGGCTGGTTACATTTTTATACTCATCAGCCTAAATTATAATTTTATATTTTTCATTCTATCCATGTAATTTATGATATTAATCTTTTGACACTCTAAACAGATTACATATTAGGACAGACAATAAGTACCGCCTCCAGTTAGGTGTTCTAAATGATCAGTAAAAACATAGTATTCATTTAAGAAAACTGCAACTGTCACTATTGAAGCTAATTACATTTTTTTACATTGGCAGATTTAAACACATTGATGCAGTATTTTTATTTTTTAAACAAAGCTGTTAACTTATTAGATGCAAAAAATATTCCTAAATAAGTTGATTCTTTCTAAATTGCTTTCCACCATTTCATTTACCTTTTTAGAGGTGGTTAAATAAAATAATCAGCTCTATATTTCTACTGCTTTTTATAAAAATGTGTTCACAAGTATACAGTTATGGAGTTGGAATAATTAGTTTGCATTTTGTTTTTTACTGTTACTTTTTGGCTATGTAGAAGTACTATTTAACTGCTGCAGAAAATAAATTTCATTTTGGATAAAGTACCTTTTCTTTAGCTTCTTGTGAGTGTGTCCATTAATGTAGTTGCTTTAATCATTACAAAAATTCCTGAATCTCCTACATCTAAGAACCACATTTACAAAACAAAAACTAGACACAGATTAAGTATTTTAGATCAAACTCTACTGATCTGCATCAGGATGCTCCACCTAAGAACATAGCATGAATGTGAATCAATCTAATAGTGAAAAACTAGACTTGTCTCAGATGGTAAAGAAATTCCTACAATGAATTCTGCTATAGCATATTCTGCATATACCTATGGGTGAACCATTTGCATAAATCCTCATATAATAAAGGAGGTAACTGTAATAGGAGAATCTGATAACTTTTTTCTTTAACTTAAGACATTATATGGTGAAATTCAACAGATAATGACTTTAAAAGACAAAAAAAGAAAAGGTTCCACTGTATAACAGATATAGATGGGAAGCTAATTGAGGTAGCTGTTCTAATGGCATCCCAATAAACTTAAACATGCACAGGAAGTACTTGGAACTCTTTGAGAAGCCTTGTAGAGTCATTTTTCTGTATTACCCATTAATATAGGGTCATATTCATGTTGGATAATATTCTGCACAGGACAGGCTTGCACAATGAAAAATAATAATGTTAAAGAAACATTCAAACAAAAAAATAAAAAAGCAAGGACCATAATTAGAACTTCTGGAATAAAAACCTGCAGTCACCATGGCACTTGAAAAACAAAACATAAAAGCTCAAGTTAAAAAATAAAAAATCTAGCCATCTCATACCAAGACATTTCACCTTTTAAATTGTATTTAATAAATAAAATATTTATCTTGCTAAACAGTTCTTACTAAAAATGATTAGAACTTACACTTTAAAATGCTATAACAAGTTAAACAGATTAGTGGGGTTTGGTGGGGGGGCACCTTTACCGTAGTTAGTATATATCAGGGTTTCAGTTAACTCAACTTTTACCAAAAAGTGGGTACCATATAAAATTTTTAATCAAAGAAACATTTATCTTAATTTGCAGACACTATTTAACACAAACTTTTAATCTGTATTTAGATTTAGAAATAGGTTGTTAAGAAAACTGTAACCCTGTTAGTAATCAAAATGCTAAGAGAAGTTTGCCCATAATAAAGAGATCTTATAAAACACATTAAAAACAAAAACAAAAAAAAAAAAAAAACTCACGCATGTGACTGGGTTATTTCGTCCACAGTGGCACTGGCTGAAAGGTATCTATAAATATAGTGTAAAGTTTAATTGGCAAAAAGCAGCATTTAAAAGGGAAAAAAGCAAGTCATAAAGGAATGATCACAAAAAGAACATTTATATAAAGAAAAGAGAAAGATTACTTGTGCGCATACAATAGGCCAGATGTACCTATACAAAATAATTTAAGGTTACATTGTGTATGGGTGCACTTGTCACTATAATCCTAATCATCCAGACCTTTTTTTCCTGAATATTAATCATGTACAGGGCTTATCAGTTATTACAATGTTCCAAGAAAGCTGATGTTTCCAAAACAATAATGGTGGCATACAGAGAGAAGGGCTTGAGCTCTTCCTGGAGCTATTTTCTGAATTGGCATAGCATGTTATTCTTTCAGGATCAGGGATAGGATTTAATCATCTGCAAACTTTCTGTAATCCCTTCTTAAAATCCTCAAATTTAGGGTGGCAGGGCTTTTAAAGAAACACTGCCTTTAGATATGCCTAGTTCAGCACTTTAAAAATGAAGGAGGAAAGAATCCCTGAAGATGGTATGTGAAGAAAAAAAGGCTGAGAACCCCCAAACCTAGACACACTGTGACATTTGATCACATATGTGTTAAAAGTATTGCTATAAGGAAGCATGCATATGATTAACAGGTCAAAATCAAACTACATGGTTGGTTAGCAGCAAAGTATTCCAAAAATAATGCTTCTTTGCACAGCTTTTATATAAGAAGGGGGTTAATGACTAGATGGTACAACATTTTAAATAGAGGTGGGGTATAGTTCTGGATTAAAAAAAAAGTTTGGAAGAAATCTGAGTTCAGTATTATTGAATCATATCTTAAATGTCAATTTTAGCTATCAAAATCAAATCAGAACTCCTCACCAATATGACTGAAGAAATGCTTTTTGGATTTGAAAATTTCACACACTCCAGCTTCATTTGATTCCTTTCTAGGAGATGTGATCCTACTCCTGTTCACTAAAGAATAAGCTTCTATGTTAAGACTCTCTGTGTCAAAGATTCAACATATGAAAGATTAGAACTCTGTGAATAACTTTAGATCTAGATGGTCTTCCACCAAAACTTCTGTATGGATGTTGAAACTACTGTAACTCCTTCATTGTTAAATGCTTGTATTTCCTCTGAAAAAAATGAATGCCTCAATCTGAAAATGATCATATTCCTTATGAAACTGGGTAAGGGGCCCTCCAGCTCACATTACCACCTGATGTCCTTGATAAAACTCATACATGAGACTATTGATGAAGCAATTGGCTCTATGAAAGGAATAAGCCATACATAAATAAATTTACCTAAACTAGTATGGAATTTTTTATGCTCACAATGCAACAGATAACATCCATCACCTCCTGCTTATTATGAAACCCTAAGTTCTCTTCAGTTAGCTGAAGCTCAGACACAGAGGCGGCTTCTGACTTGATGAATTAACTTAATATTTGTCAGAAGAAGTCTTGAGATGGATTTAGTGCAATGTTTAATAAAATAATCAAGGCCCTTCATGCCTCATATTCAGCTTTTATACTTATTAATTCACACATCTCCCAAAAATTGTTATTTGTAACTTTTCTTGTTTACAAAGGTACCAGGCATCCTCTTGTCCTCTTTAATTTTTTAATCTCTCTGTTGGGCTCCTTGCCATTGCTCATCTGTAAATTAGACATTATTATTCCCCATCACTGTACACAGTGTTCACCTAAAAAATCTCTGTATGATAATGATATTCTACTTTTCTCTAAGAAAAGCCACTTCAGATATCCCCTACATCTTTAGTCAGTTTATTTTCTACATAAATAAAATTTGATTCTGATTTGAATTATTTATCTCATACAATTATGCACATATGTAACTAAGCATTTCACTACAATTTACACCAAGTTTAAGAAAAACTGAAATTGCTCCAAAACCTCAGTTCTCTCCTTACAGTGGGCTGAAAACGTATTTGACCCCCTAGACAAAGTTTAAATTTCCTGTAATATTTTTCTTTGAAAATGCATCTTTAGTTACATACAGTTACATATAAATGAGGGCCTCTAGGACAATAAATTTTCACTAAAAATCCTGAAAATAAAATTATGCTGCAACGATAAACAACATATTACAGAAATCTGAAATAGCTTGGAGAGTGTATGATTGTTAACAGTGCAATAAGGGTAATGAAAACAAGGTGTAAACAATCAAGCACTCAATCCTCTAGCTTGTTGACTGGTCTATAAGTGATTATTTAGGCCAATTCTTAGGAACATACAACTGAGAAATCAGTACAGTGGAACCTCGGTTCACGACCATAATTCGTTCCAAACCTCTGGTCGTGAACCGAAGCAATTTCCCCCATAGGATTGTATGTAAATACAATTAATCCGTTCCAGACCGTACGAACTGTATGTAAATATTTTTTTTTTTGAAGATTTTTTTAAGCACAAATATAGTTAATTACACTATAGAATGCACAGTGTAATAGTAAACTAATGTAAAAACATTGAATAACACTGACACAAACACCCAGCGCTCCCTGCTCAGCTGCACGCGTCCTCTCTCTCTCATCAGCACGCAAGCTTTCTCTCTCTCTCACTGCAGCAGTTCGCGCTATAGCCTTGCAAGCCGATCGCTGTATAAACACTTTTTTTTTTTAATGAGTTTTAAGCACAGGGGAAAAAAAAGGGACATTTGAAAAATCTGCAATTTAATAAAACACCAAGAAAAGTAACATTGCAACAAATCACGCTACGAACCACTCGCTGTAAACACTTTTTTTTTTTTTTTTTTATAAATGAGTTTTAAGCACAGGGAAAAAAATGAACATTTGAAAAAAAGAGAAAAGTAACACTGCAACAATTCACGCTACTAACCGAAAAATGAACATTTGAAAAATCCATAATACATAAACTAACCATAAACCACCAAGAAAACTAACCTTGCATGAGTCAAGGTCTGGCATGAAGTGAGGAGGAACTGGGTGGAGAGGAGGGTACAGTTTTGAGGGAGAGTCAGGTTCCGCGATGGAGGGATGTTTTCCTTCAGGTGTTTTCTCTCTTGTGATTTCTTGGGTTTCTGGTGTTTTTAGCTGTTTAGCTGATGGGAGCAAAAGCCTCCTGCAGCCATTCCAAAAACAAAGTCCTTGTGACCCAACCCTTCCTGTTTGCCCTTCACATCACTGGCAGTCTGGCTTTGTTTACATTGTGCTGCTTGAAAGCACAAGGGTTCTCAAATTGGTAAATGAGTAAACTGGTGAACAGTTTTTCCACCTCTTCCAGCACTTGAGGCCTCTGCCTGGTTAACGCTGTAACTCCTTTTGCAACATTAGCTGCATTAATAGATTCTTTCTGCTTTAGAATAGTCGAAATTGTAGGTTTTGACTTCTTGTACTCGGCGGCAAGATCAGTAACACAAACACCACGCTCATACTTTTCAATAATTTCTTTTACTTCGATTTCAATTTTCTGCAAAACTTTCTTCTCACCACTCTTCACTTGCTTAGAAGCCATGGTTAACTGCAAAAGCACACAAAATACTGCAGAGCACAAAGAGTTAACAGGTAAAGCACGCACGTCTGACTGAGAACAATGAACAGGGAGAGGCTGAACACGTGCTTACATACAGTAATCGGCGCGTACGAACCGGAAGGGAAATGAAATAGAGCACAAAGAGTTCACAGCGAAAACACGCACGCATGTGCAAGCACACACGTCTGACCGAGCACAATGCAACACCTGCGGAAATCATCGGCGCGCAAAAACCGAAAGGGAAACTGGCTTGTTCGTATACCGAGTGTGTGGTCATTTACCAAGGCAAAAGTTTGGCAAAATTTTTGGTCGTAAACCAAGTTGTACGTGTACCGAGACGTTCGTGAACCGAGGTTCCACTGTACAAGTGGCTTATTTGGTGAAACCTCAAAAACTGACAAAAATGAAGACAAGAGAACTTTCTAATGACTTGAGAACCACTGTGATTAAGAAATGTAAAGATGGCAATGGTGCCAAGACGATTGCCAAGGCTCCTTAGCCTCAGTGCGTCCACTGTGAAGGCCATCATAGTGAAGTGAAGGACAACTAGAAGCATAGTGAACCTGTTAAAATAAAGAAAATGTCAAGAAAACTAGTCAGAGAAGTAAGCACAAATCCTAAGGTGACTCTCAATGACCTGCAAAGCTCAGTATCTGCAGGTGGAGGGGATGTGCACAAGACTACAATATCGAAGGTTTTGCACAGAGAGGGGCTATACAGCAGAGTTGCCAGAAAAAAGCCACTAATAATTCTTTGCATTTACATAGCGCTTTTCTCACTACTCAAAGCACTTAGCAATTGCAGGTTAAGGGCCTTGCTCAAAGGCCCAACAGAGCAGAGTCCCTTTTGGCATTCTACGGGATTCGAACCAGCAACCTTCCAATTGCCAGTGCAGATCCCTAGCCTCAGAGCCACCACTCCCACTACTACAAAAAATGTCACCTGAAAGCTCAATTAGAATTTGCTAACAGACATCTTGACAAGAGTCCTACATTCTGAAGTCATGTATTTTGGTCTGATGAGACCAAAATTGAACTTTTTGTCATCAACACAAAGGCGTCTGCCTGGCGAATGGAAGGGACTGCTAATGATCCGGCAAACACCATACTTACCATCAAGCATGGTCGGGGGAGAACCATGCTTTGGGGCTACTTCTCTAGGGCAGGCACTGGGTCCCTTGTCCATATTGAAGGAAGAATGGACAGTAAAAGTATATCCAGATTTTGGAAGAAAACCTTCAAATGTCAGCCATGAACTGGGACTCTGACGACACAACCACTTTTAGCATGACAATAACCCGAAACACTGTGCAAAAGTAACCAAAGCATGGTTTGACAAAAAGAAGATCCAGTTTTTACAGGGGCCTAGCCAGTGTCCGGATCTGAATCCGACTGAAAATTTGTGGCGTGATCTCAAAATCGTAGTTCACAAACAAAAGCCTTCAAACTTTGCCCAGTTGGAGCAGTTCTGCAAGGAAGAATAAGAAAAATTACCTCTATCCAGATGTACTAAGCTTGTAGATGGCTATCTAAAGCGATTGCAAGCAGTTATTGCCACAAAGGGTGCTGCTACAAAGTACTGACTGTGTGTCACGTGAAGGGGTCAATTACTTTTTCAACAGCATTTTTCACAACACGACTGTCAATTTGCATTTGTTTAATTCACCAAGCTCTAAATGTTTCAAAATATGTACACAGAGAAATAAAAGTTCACTGTGATACTCTGCATTTGTGATTTTTATAGGATGTAATGAAGTAATATAGAAATACAGTGGCTTTCCAGAGGGGGTCGAATACTTTTTCAGCCCACTGTAAACCACCTATATAAAAAGATCTCCATATCAGTATCTGTCAAACTGAAGTTCATTCAGATATCTCAAAATTTATGTTAAAACATTAGTGTACCACAATGTCTTCCACTATCAAATACTATTCTACCAACTAGATTTTGTATTTCCTAACAGGCTGGCGAAAGCAACAGCAGACTGGCAATATCACTTCCTCTACACAAGCATCACAAAGGGTGGTGTGCTAAGCCTCCTTCTAAACTCCTTGTTCACTATGATTGTGGCAAAAGATGGCTTCAGCGCCATCATTAAATTTGCTGATGACACCAGCACTGTAGGCCTGATAACACACTATGATGAGATGGAATATAGAGTGGTACAAAGAGAATGAACTCTCCCAAAACCAAGGAGTTCACCATAGGCTTCAGGAAGCTGATCCCACTTTCACCTGCATGGGAGGGAATAGTAATAATATTTATTATATGTGTATTTTACACATGTATTTTGTCACTTGCTAGCTCTGTACTATTTTCACAAGTCTGCTGGAAAAGTTTTACTCTAAAATATTTATCATAAAAAACTATGATGCATACAAACAGTTATATAAACTATATACGTTATTGACAGTTATATACAATGGAACTTTATTAACTAAATTTTACAGGAATAGTTTATGTAAAGAGGTAGATTGACTAGTGTACACAGATCCTCCTTTGTGGTCAACTGATCAGATTTCTGGCTGCAAAAGTAAAGGGATTACAAGAGAGACTCAGTTTGTTTAGGTCCTGCATATTATTCCTGACTGATTGTCAACAACTGTCCTACAATGCATTGTATTATGTCATGTCCCTAGCACTTATGCCCTTTCTGTTGCTTTAAAAATTTCCTCCAGATTGTTTAACTTAGTTTTCCCAAAATAAACACCATTTTTAGAGAATATTTGGGAAAATACTTATAAATGAAGATCATTACAATTCAACATTAATAATCTCACGCTAAAAATATTTTTATTTTTGAAGGGCTGCATTTTCAAGTGCCACATTTGTTTTAGTTGTAAGCAACATGCCATGAGTCAAATATTTTCTCTTTGTTTTTGGAAAGCGTGAAAAGTAAAAAATATTAATAGTATTAATATAAAAAGGTATTTTAAATAGAAATGTACATTTAGCAGCTATAATTTCTAATCTAGGTTTAAATTACTTTCCAATTTTTAATATTCTAAGCTTAATTTTTTCGTAACTTTAACAGCCCTAACTGTAACACTGCAGGTACAAACATAAAATAATTTGACTGTGGACTGACCAGTATACTGTTATCCATTGTGAATTAAACACTATGGGCATAATGAAGAGGTCTGCTGATTTAGGCTATCTGCTTAACTATATAAAACTTACAAAATTACTAGGATGGTATGTTTTATTGTGTTGCAAGGTACAAGTATGGTTTTACAGCACCAAATGTTTATGTATGTATATTGTTTATATACAGTGGCGCTTGAAAGTTTGTGAACCCTTTCGAATTTTCTATATTTCTGCATAAATATGACCTAAAACATCATCAGATTTTCATTCAACTCCTAAAAGTAGATAAAGAGAAACCAGTTAAACAAATGAGACAAAAATATTATACTTGGTCATTTATTTACTGAGGAAAATGATCGAATATTACATATTTGTGAGTGGCAAAAGTATGTGAACTTTTGCTTCCAGTATCTAGTGTGACCCCCCCTTTGCAGCAATAACTGCAACTAAACGTTTCTGGTAACTGTTGATCAGTCCTGCACACCAGCTTGGAGAAATTTTCGCCCATTCCGCCGTACAGAACAGCTTCAACTCTGGGATGTTGGTGGGTTTCCTCACATTAACTGCTCGCTTCAGGTCCTTCCCCAACATTTCGACTGGATTAAGGTCAGGACTTTGATATGGCCATTCCAAAACATTACCTTTATTCTTCTTTAACCATTCTTTGGTAGAACAACTTGCGAGCTTAGGGTCGTTGTCTTGCTGCATGACCCACCTTCTCTTGAGATTCAGTTCATGGACAGATGCCCTGACATTTTCCTTTAGAATTCTCTGATATATAATTCAGAATTCATTGTTCCATCAATGAAGACAAGCCGTCCTGGCCCAGATGCAGCAAAACAGGCCCAAACCATGATACTACCACCGCCATGTTTCACACATGGGATAAGGTTCTTATGCTGGAATGCAGTGTTTTCCTTTCTCCAAACATAACGCTTTTCATTTAAACCAAAAAGTTCTATTTTGGTCTCATCCGTCCACAAAACATTCTTCCAATAGCCTTCTGGTTCGTCCACATGATCTTTAACAAACTGCAGACGAGCGGCAATGTTTTTTTTGGAGAGCAGTGGCTTTCTCCTTGCAACCCTGCCATGTACACCATTGTTGTTCAGTGTTCTCCTGATAGTGGACTCATGAACATTAGCCAATGTGAGAGAGGCCTTCAGTTGCTTAGAACTTACCCTGGGGTCCTTTGTGACCTCGCCGACTATTACAGGCCTCGCTCTTAGAGTCATCGTTGTTGGTCGACCACTCCTGGGGAGGGTAACAATAGTCTTGAATTTCCTCCATTTGTACACAATCTGTCTGACTGTGGATTGGTGGAGTCCAAACTCTTTAGAGATGGTTTTCTAACCTTTTCCAGCCTGATGAGCATCAACAACTCTTTTTCTGAGGTCCTCAGAAATCTCCTTTGTTCGTGCCATAATACACTTCCACAAACATGTGTTGTGAAGGGTAGACTTTGATAGATCCCTGTTCTTTAAATAACACAGTTCCCACTCACACCTGATTGTCATCCCATTGATTGAAAACACCTGACTCGAATTTCACCTTCAAACTAACTGCTAATCCTAGAGGTTCACATACTTTTGCCACTCACAGATATGTAATATTCGATCATTTTCCTCAATAAATAAATGACTAAGTATAATATTTTTGTTTCATTTGTTTAACTGGTTTCTCTTTATCTACTTTTAGGACTTGAGTGAAAATCTGATGATGTTTTAGGTCATATTTATGCAGAAATATAGAAAACTCTAAAGGGTTCACAAACTTTCAAGCACCACTGTATCAAAGCTGGGCAAGTTAACACGTTATCGTATTAACGGCGACAATTATTTTATCGTGCATTAACACAATTTGTTATTATTATTTTGAAAGTCTGTAATTATCTTGGAGCTACAGTGCATTATATGATGAACAGTGGGATCTGCATTCACATGCTCTGACTGTAATGAAAACAGAAGAGAGACATTTTGCTGAAACCTACATAGAACATTTTATCCATGTTGCACAGAAGTAGAATTTGTGAATTTCCCCTTGGGGATTAATAAAGTATCTATCTATCTGGAACGTTTCAAATAAAGTCAGCACACTTAGCACAGATAGTGCTAGAAATATGATTGCTGCTGCAAGACATCTGCCTTTTGAACACATCCCCTGCATCGCGTACAGTCTCCAGTGTTCCATCACAGCATGTCTGCAGAATAGTGTATTTGACGATATCCTGGCCAAATGCAGAAAAGTTGTAGGCTACTTTAAACACAGTCCAGCAAGTGCTGCAGAATTAGAATAACAACAAATTGAACATGGACAAAAGCAGGAGTCGCTTATACAAGACATTCCAACCAGATGGAATTAGACTCTGGACATGATAAAAAGCGTCTGCAGAAATTAACAGCCACTGAGGGATGTCTTCACAACACACAGCTGAAATGGACAAACTGCAGAGGTTGGAAACGCTACTGGAGTCCTGAAGGTATGTTTTACGTCACATATTTCTCCCTGTACTGTCTGATTGCGTGTGAGACAGAAATTGAGTGTCTGTATGTGTGTGTAAATATAGCATGAATATGTACAGGACATTTTTTGTGTGTATACAGGTAGTCCCCTACTTACGATGGTTAGATTTATGATTTTTCGAAGTCACTATGCCAATAGCAAGACGAGAATTTATATAAAATTGTGTAAAATATAAATTTTCAAATTGGCGTGGCAAGTGAACGTTTCTGTGGGCAGAGCGATTGAGCGATGCAGTACAATATGCTGCCGGAAACTCCCACTTTGTGAGATGCCTCAATCTCGCTAGTGATTGATAGAGACCAGTGATCTTCTTGTTACAGCACTTTTTGATATGCTTTTGCTAGAAGCAAAGTTAGCTTTGTTGATTTGACCTTGATGCCCTGTGCATGCATGAGTAGCAAAGAGCAAACAGCTTCTAAAATGGCATGTGGAGAGATACCAAAGTGAATGCTCAAAGCAAAATAATCCGTGGTGACTTTTTCCATATTATCACTGAATCAGACTCTGAATTGTCGTACTCCGATTTTGATGCAAGTGATCTGGAGATGTAGATCGAAAACGAAAGTGAGGGACCAGCATCAGCTGATCGGTCCCCAGCTGATCGTGGTGCTGAACACATTCATGTAGCCGATGCACCTAAAGCAACGTTCACCTGGGAGGACAGACACTTACAATGACAGGAGGTACAAACCATATTGTGTCTCACTGCAACTGCCACCCCCACGCACCGGTCTCATAAAGACAGCCAGGCAGCCAGCCTACCGTGCATTCCTGCTGGCTGTCGAGCCGCCCCCTGCGCAGCCGCTGCTGCTGCAAACTGCAAACACGTGCCGACAGTAGGCACAACAGGCAGCAACAGACGTTTTATTTCGATTTATGTGTGAAACTATTGCTTTGTGCACTTTTCAGAAAACAGTGTTTTGGAAAAAATATTAGCCCTCAAAGAGTTGTTACTGAACAAAGACTGTTTATGCTGCTTCCTGATAAAAGAAAATGTTTCTGCTGGTATCTGTTCAGATAAAAAAGAAAACTGATTTAGAAATGTTAACTTGCTGTTGCTCAGAAGGTACCTGTTATAATGTTATGATCGTGGCTCTGGACTTGGAGGGTAACTTGTTATATATACTGTATATTATATCTACACACACAATACATACACACAATACATACACACATACATACATACACACATACATACATACATACATAAAAATATAAAGGAGGATTCAAAACTGACAAAAGTCCACTAGCCTAAGGCAAAAAGATTTCATGTCAATCTAGTAATACAGTTTTGCATTTTATCAATGAAAATTCTTCAAATATCCCAGTGCTACTAGTACAAGGCCCTTTGCAGGAATCTGTTTCCATGGAGCACGTGCAGTGAACATGCACAGCAAAGCAGCATCCAGGACAAATAATAAGCTTGTGTGGTTGTTCACTTTATCTTATTTAATACAGAGTTAACTACTTTGTAGCTCCTTTGGTTGCAAAACCTGGCATGTGAAATGTCTCATTATTTTTAAGAAGAAAAAAAAAAAAAGCCAAAAGGCAAGTTTTTTTTTTTTTTGCTCTGTTTTAAAATTACAGATCCGTGATAACATTAGATCTCAATAATGGGTATATCATTACATTCTATTAATAGGAACTTTAAGGTTATCAGCCAAAAATTCAAAACTAGTAAGTGACATCAGATCTTAGGAATCTAAAGTCAAAAACAGGCTTTATGTATGAGATCAATAGGCTGCTGATGGACTGATTTGGCCAGGTATTTCAAAACACAGGAATCAGAAAAGTGATTCATAAAATAACCACATTTGTAGCTACCTAGAATTTCTGATTAAGAAATTGATTTAACATATGTACCAAACTGAAATGAAATGCAATTCTTAGTGATGGTTCTCTCTTAATATCTCTCAAAGTTTTCTTAAATATTATTTAAAACACACACAATTGATTACTCTTTCTTGAATGTAGAGAGTGCAAATAAAAAATACAAAGAACTAAAGCATTTTACTTGTTAGGGTTCTCTAATTCATGTTCAATATTGGTAGAAACTATACTGGTTTGCAATAATGAAGTCTCAGGAGAAATTCACCCCAGATAACTGGAGGAAGGTTTAGGAAAGTGTCCTTCTGCTCCTATCAGCCATTGATAAAATATTCTTATCAATATGAGGAAAGCATATTAATTCAATTTCAAATTTTATACTACACACATTTGTCACACACCAAAACTCTAATTGTGACAGATGTCATCAGGCACCTGCCTTGCTCAGCCTCCCAAATCAGACCACACACTTAAGGGATCTTTGCCTACTTGTCAGATGCTATTAGAATTGCTATTACTCCTAATCCACTAACAATAATATACAGAGTATTAACAGATGGGATAATACTGCATAATTAAAAATCTATTGTGATATTTTATAGTATATTTTTGAGGAACAGCTACGTATCTGTTAGGTTATCATAGCCATCCAGATGGATAGGTGAAAGGTGTTGAAGCTTAATATGAAATGTAAGTTTACTCACTATCCGTAGTTGTTCTGTACATACTTATTGTAAACTAATCATATAACAAAAATAAAGGGGTGAAAGAGTAACCATATGGGTTTAATACACTATTCAATATTACAAACAAACAAGTCCCACAATTACATGCTCACTATTAGTGATGAGTGAACTCCGTGGAGAACAGTTTCCCGCGAGTTTGGCAAAATAGCTGAAATGTTTGGGAACTTCATCGAACATGGAGAAATGCATCTCACAACTATGCTGGAGCATTGTTACCTAAAACATAACATGAGCTATGAGGCAGTAGTGCTATTCACTGCACCACTGTGCTTCAAGCAACAAAAGAGCCAGATGAAACAGTAACCACAACTAGAAATGAATAAAAATAAATATCACAGCATTCACAAAGATTGACTATTCAGGACACTGACTGGCTGTGCCAAGCTGCATTTTTTGAAGTCACACAGATAGCACATCTTTTTTTGTTTGAGCTACCTATACAGATGCTTTACACTTTTTTTTCCCATCAAGAAGAGAGAAACACCTTATGAATAGTGAAACATCTTTTGTTATTATTTCATCACAGAGTCCTGTGTTTTCTGACTCTGGGACGGGAAAGTCTTATTTGAGATTTGTTTTGACTAGGCATTCAGTCGGCATACAATTAGACACAAGGCATGTTGGCAAGCGCATCAGCACACAAGGATTGGCGTTATATATTTAGCGGCAGTGCTCATGATATTCTGATCATGGTTACTTAAATGTACCCCTCATATGAAAATACTGCAACAAAAACGCATGAGAAGGTCAAATCTGGTTGGAGTACTGATCGGGTAGTGACATAAAATGTGATGTGGAGGTGTATGCTTAACAGTAAATTCTGCGCGTATGCAATCCAGTCAAGACAGTCCATCCAACATGGCTGATAAAGCTCTGTGATTGTAACACTGGCCTCACAAAGCATCATGGAGCACTGGGGGGAAAAAAGTTAATCTAAATCAGCCACACAGCAACTTTCCAGTAAAATATATGAAAAGCAAGGTTACCGGTGAACAAAGAATATGTACTGCAAAACACACTTTGGGGAATTTCCCCAATCAACACTACTTACTACCTATCATATGAAGTTCCACGTAAGAATAGTTGTTACATGCGGATCCAAAGGAAGTAAAACAATGAGGCTATGTACAAATGCATTGCTGCATGTAATTGTATCCCAAAAAAAACTTGATGAAAGTTTTACAATGTCCATAATCTAGCATAAACGAATATATCACACATTCCAAGGCAATAGTCAAGAAAACAATGCTGAGCGAACAAGATGACCCAACAAGCAATCATATGCTCACTGCCCATCCATCATATTGGTAAGATACACACCGAAACCCACCCAAATTTAAATATATTATTAATGGCTATTGAAAGTTAAGCAACAGCAAATTACCACTGGCAGACTGTTACTTTGTTAAGCCCAAATAATGTTAGTGCAAGCTTTTTTACATGTAGGCTCATTGATACTTAATAAAGCCTATGTCGATACCCCAAATCATTTTGTTCCTTTTCATCATTTTTTTGTATAAAAAGATACACTTTAATAAACTTAAACTACTCCTTGGAACCCAAAGAAGCATTTGCAATCCATACCTTACTTATACATGGTATTATTATTCATGGTTGTGACAATCTTTCTAATCAGAATGCCAAAATGCATTTTTTCATAAATTTTAGTAACTCAAATTTTGTTTTCATAAAAAATACAGGAAGACAGGAAGTTCAGGTATCGGCATAAATGCATGTCTCTTATATAATGAGCCTACATGACAAAAGGGTGAGCTTCCCCTTTAACTGCCACAAATTAAAATTAGAATATAAAGGAGAGGAAAAAAGTCAAAATTAAGTTTAATTCAATGTCAAGTATGCTTGTTTATTATTAAACTGTAAGGTTACATCAATCCTCTAATTCTGGGTTTTATTTAATGTGGAGCAAGACCTGAATCATGGACCATTAGCAAATGTCCTAATATTTAAGATTACTTGCCCTACAGTTTAAACTGTAGTGGAAACAATTTTCAGTTTTATGAAAAGGAATTATGGCTAATTCCATCAAAGTAACATTTTGTTAAGCTTTAGCTTTCTCTGGAGAGAGCTTCTGAAATGAAGACTCACCTCTTACTTTCACGCATTGCTCAAGAGTCCTGTCTTTAATTCAAAAGCTTGTCGCCCCTGTGAACCTGTTTCCTCTATGTGCACTACTTTGATTTCCCAAAAGATTTTTTTAACAATATTTTACCAAAAATTTGTACCTTGCACATTCTGTGACTTGACATGTGACTTATGCAATGTGAGTAAAATAAGATTTTTTTCATTACCGTTTTGATATTGTTTGCTGTAGTCCAGCATCAGCCTCTGTAGACTCAGATCCTACTGGAAGGTTAAACAGCACTAATAAAATACATGGGTTAAGTAAGATATTATTGGATGGAGTATTCTTTTAAAAATGGTACGTGCACTAAATAAATAGCTTTGGAAGCCAACAGGTTCAGCTTTTACTTGTGAACTGAGCCAAATGTCTTAATTCATTGAAAAAAGAGTTGGCACATCAAACCCAAAGCTTTCTTTTTCACTTTTGCAGTTGTCTGCCTGTATAAACTTCAATAACTACAACATTTTCAGGCGAACTAGTTTCATAACTAGTCTGACAGAATTTCTCACAACTTATACAAGGATAGTAAGGAACACAAGGGTGGAGGGTGGGTAAAATTTAGACTTTTTTGCATTACATCTTTGTTTAAAACTAAAGCATCTCTGCTCAGTACTGATGTTTAACATATGAACTTTGACAAGTCCATCTAAATTCAGATAACAAGGCACTTTGCAGAGCTTATTTGCATAAGGCAGGATAGATCTGCTGCAGAACAACAAGTAAGGTCTCTTTAACACTAGAATTACCAGAGTCTACGAAAAAACTCGTAGATCCAGCCCACCTTAAAACCGTTCTCACCTCTCCTTTGTCTTCTAAATGTGCCGATTAACACGAACAGCTAGCAGCCGGCTATTCCATCCCCCACCGCCGCAGAACGTTCACTAAGTTTTCCCAGCTCATGCCTTGTTTGATTATCTGGGAGCGACTGCACTGCTGGAGTTTGAGTGGAAATAATAGGTCGCTATTTGGAACACACGCATTTCACGTGTGTTCCGATTCTACAGTAATCTGTGTAAACACATTTTTAAAACAGAAACGTTTTTCATATTTTACTAGTAAATGACAAAATGTAGGCATAAACTATATAATGTATGAAGCCTGAAGTCCAAAGATCAAGTAAACACTTTCACAAAAGGTTCAAGGATCAAGCAACATCTTCCGTGGCATAGCGGTAAGATTTGTGGACTTGTAATTAAGAGTCCCCGGTTCGATCCCCACTCACTCCTATATTTACCATTTTCAGTAGTGAGCTCCTCTTTTTGTTAATGTTATACAGTACACACATACATTTGGTTTGCATCTGCATTTATAGGACTTGTAAAAGTTACCGTTTTTTTTTTGTTTTTTTTTACTTTTATTCTCTCTAAATCACGACCACGATACATACTACCGCCCTCCCTCCCCCCCAACCAGGGATCTGACGCTGTTATTTTTTATTTGAAACGGAATAACTGGAAATGTGAGTGGTGTTTTGAAACAATGGAACTGGACATTCTCTTATCTGAAAGATATAAAAGCTGACACACAAACGCTGGCGAATCTGCCTCACTGTCACATGATTTTTTTTTTATTCAGTTTTATTGAGTGTTCCTGCACATGCTGAATTAGTGTGCACTTTTTGGTGTATGATGTCAAAAAAAAAAAAAAAAACCACAAACGTAGGTATATATGATATTTGGAATTATTTGTTTTATGACCTGTATAGTACATTTCGGAAATCTTTGTGGCACGGATGCAACATTATTCATATTATTCATATTCATTCGCATAACATCTTGCGGTTTGTAATCAGTGACTGCGTGTTTTTTTTCCCCGATCTTGCCAGTTCCCACATGTTGCTTGCTGTACGCTGTTTCTTTTGTACTCCAGGACATGCAGAGGATAGAATAGTACAGAGCAGTAACTTCAGCGCTATATGCAATCATTAGATTCAAATGTTAACAGTTCACACACACACAAGGATAGTCTTTCCTACATTTATAACGTGTGTACCTGTTACAATATACACGCTTCTCTCTATACTGTGGTTCCTATTGCACACCTGAAAGAAAGAGACAATACATGTGAAAACATCATCGCACTAATGCAATGTTATTTGAAAACGAACAGCGTCAGATCGGGTGTGGATTTATGTTGGCGCTATTACTGAAAGAAAAAAAGATCAACATGTGCGTTGATCCTGCAGCACTGAATAAGCTCACGCGCTGTAACATCACCCCCCCCATCTGAAAACAGCGCAAGTACAGACGCAAACCAAGTGTGATCAAGAGTCACCGGTTCGATCCCCACTCACTCCTATATTTGCCGTTTTCAGTAGTAAGCTGCTCTTTTTGTTAATATTATACAGTACACTCATGCACTTGGTTTGCGTCTGTACTTGCGCTGTTACTTAGAGTCAGATCAGGGGGAGGTGGAGGTTGATGTTAGAGCGCGTGAGCTTATTCAGTGCTGCAGTATCAACGCACATGTTCATCTTTTTTTTCTTTCAGTAATAGCGCCAACATAACTCCACACTCGATCTGACGCTGTTAGTTTTCAAATAATATTGCATTAGTGCGATGATGTTTTCGCATATATTGTCTCTTTCTTTCAGGTGTGTAATAGGAACCACAGCATAGAGAGAAGCGTGTACATTGTAACAGGTATCCAACACACGTTGTAAATGTAGGAAAGACTATCCTTGCGTGTGTGTGAACTATTAACATTTGAATCTGATGATTGCATATAGCGCTGAAGTTACTGCTCTGTACTATTCTATCCTCTGCATGTCCTGGAGTACAAAAGAAACCATACAGCAACATGTGGGGACTGGCAAGATCGGGAAAAAAAACACGCGGTCACTGATTACAAACCGCAAGATGTTATGCGAATGAATATGAACAACATGAATAATGTTGCATCCGTGCCACAAAGTTTTCCAAAATGTACTATACAGGTCATAAAGCGAATAATTCCAAATATCATATATACCTACGTCTGTGTTTTTTTTGCTTTTTTGACATCATATACCATAAAGTGCACACTAATTCAGCATGAGCAGGAACACTCAATAAAACTGAATAAAAAAAAATCAAGTGACGGTGAGATACGAAGAAGGCAGATTCGCCAGCGTTTGTGTGTCAGCTTTTATATCCTCCAGATAAGAGAATGTCCAGTTCCATTGTTTCAAAACACCACTCACATCTCCAGTTATTCCGTTTCAAATAAAAAATAACAGCGTCAGATTCCTGGGGGAGGGGGAGGGCGTGATTTAGAGAGAAGTAAAAAAAAAAAAACGGTAATTTTTACAAGTCCTATAAATGCAGACGCAAACCAAATGTATGTGTGTACTGTATAATATTAACAAAAAGAGGAGCTCACTACTGAAAACGGCAAATATAGGAGTGAGTGGGGATCGAACCGGGTACTCTTGACTACAAGTCCACAAATCTCACCGCTACGCCACGAAAGATGACGCTTCATCCTTGAACCTTTTGTGAAAATGTTTACTTGATCTTTGGACTTCAGTCTTCATACATTATATAGTTTATGCCTACATTTTGTCATTTACTAGTAAAATATGAAAAACGTTTCTGTTTTAAAAATGTGTTTACACAGATTACTGTAGAAACTGAACACACATGAACTGCGTGTGTTCCAAATAGCAACCTATTATTTCCACTCAAACTCCAGCAGTGCAGTCGCTCCCAGATAATCAAACAAGGCATGAGCTGGGAAAACTTAGTGAACGTTCTGCGACGGTGGGGGATGGAATAACCGGCTGCTAGCTGCTCGTGTTAATCGGCACATTTAGAAGACAAAAGAGAGCTGAGAACGGTTTTAAGGAGGGCCGGATCTACGAGTTTTTTCGTAGACTCTGGTAATTCTAGTGTTAAAGATCAGAGGATTTTAGTTACCTTCTTGAAGAAAGAGCTCCCAGTCACTTTAATATGAAAAGTAAAGGTTTACACGCATTTACTGACAAATACATTGTCTTACCAAGCAATCATAATCACTGTAAATTACAGTGGTAAGTCTATATGCCATAGAAAGCCGAACCTCTGCTCTTTAAAAAGCTGACAGCCTGGGCATTAAAAAAAAAAAAAAAAAATCACATCAAATAATGACCAAACAATTTAATTAAAAAAACCGAAACAGACACCTGAATATGGGCGATTGCTTGAAACAAACTATTTTGGGTACAGAGTGGGAAAAAAAACATTGTGCAAGCTTAGAATAGGCAGTACAGTGGCCTTTATGACAGGCTGTGAAGATAATGGGGAAACATAGAAAAACAAGTGAGACAGCAGGTAAACTAATGTCTTTAAAATAATCATTAAAAATCTGCCTAATGTTCTGCACCAGAGACTGTGAATGCAGACAAAACACTGGCCTAGTATATCGGCAACTCCGAACCAAATTTAAATTCCACTAATATTCACACCCCACTCTAAAATATTTTGGGACCAACCATACATTTTTATAATTAACTTGGTTTCTTCACAGTATATGAAAGCTATACTAACCCAGAAATCAATACCTTTAATGAGGTCTTGATAATAATTTGGCCACCTGATTAAAATCTTTGATTTGGTGCAAGCAAATAGTATTTACAAAACAATTGCTCTTGACATTATTTTTAATGTGGTTATTAAACAACTTTGAAACCTTAAACCGTAACAAGGAAGTTGATCTATACATGTTTTTAACAACTACATTTGAAAGAAAAGAAAAAAAAAAACAGAGCATTGCAGATTTACAATTTCCCTTTTGTGGGAAATTACACAATTTCCAGTAGAAAAGCATAGTGGATATAACTGATTGCTTCAGACAAAGTTATTACCATTAGCATTTAAACACAATAAAACAGGACTCAACCAACGAATGAGGGGGAGAGGTGTGTTTTCAATTCAAAAAGCAACTCCCATAAGAATCTGTTTCTCGTTTATGACTTGATCTATTTAATCTGGAAGTAACTATTTAACTATGGGTCTTGATGCATGCTCAATAATACAGGTAAGGAAATTCTAGAAAGTTGATTCTGTTCATCTGGACATAGTTTATTTTCTGTGGGATATACGTTACATCACTCATCCAAGTGACTTCCTCAGTCTGTTGACCGCAGGATTCTCCAACCTTATAAACAGTACCTTTGCATAATGACCGAAACTAGCACCATTGACTAACAATGGGCCGTGTGATCAATGATATGCAAATTGTCCATTGATCAATGGCCATGAGTACCATTCAGAGAGTTGGGGAATGGCTGCAATCACAGCATTGTAAGATGGTGAAAGATGTACCCTTAGGCCCCCTCCTTGGTTCAGAGAATGTCGTTCCTTTTTCACGTAAATGGCCTCCTTGACTCCTCACTCTAACCAGCGTTCCTCCCTGTCCAGGATGTGCACATCTTCATCACTGAAAGAGTGACCACTATCCTGTAGATGTAAATAGACTGCGGAGTCCTGGTCTGACGAGGTAGCTCTCCTGTGTTGTGCCATCTGCTTCGCCAGTGCTTGTTAGTCAATGGTGCTAGTTTTGGCCATTATGCAAAGGTACAGTTTATAAGGTTGGAGAAACCTGCAGTCAACTGAGACTGAGGAAGTCACTTGGATGAATGATGTAATGTATCTCCCTCAGAAAATAAACTATGTCTAGATGAACAGAATCAACTTTCTAGTATTTAACTATGTTTTAGCAACAAAAAAAAAAAAAAGCATGCATTTTGCATGTTACAAGCTTAGGCCCAGATAACTGACTTGTGGATTATGTGACATGAGTGATGTGAGATTTTGCTTTTTTCCCCCCTGGATGTTTTCCTCATTGTTTGCACTGGTCAACATAGAGTCCCATTCTGACTGAAACATTCTGACGTCCTATCTCCATGAAAAGATAAGGTTACATTTTTTCTCATCCATCACTAAAATTATATAGTGTTAGGAACATATAAACAAAATAATCAGTTTTGAGTGGAGTACTCCCTTAAGAAAGGTGATCTCAGACTGGAAAATATTAAGTAGAAGTGATCTGGATCCATTTTCATCTGATCAAACATCATTTGCACATTTTATCATCTTTCTATTCCCCAATAAGACTGTTGAAGTGTCATTCATCACTACTTATTACCAATACTTGTCACATGCTCATAGCCTGCCATCAACAAACAAAACCAATCTAAACAGAATGTTTACAGTCTGCTCCATGAAACAGGTCTTGCTTTATATTGAAAATGCCCTTGATTAGAACAGAAGCAGAAAAGAGAAAAAACTAAATTGTTCAGGTAACTCACAAATCAGAACTGGTAACTTTGTCATTCCACTCCCCAAGTTTTTCACCGGTTTTCACATAGCTAAAAATAGAGGTCTTGTCAAAGAGTATAGTTTAAACAAACTGCAAGCATTTATAAAACATTGTAATTTAATTTGTCTTTTGGCTATAGTGAAGCTACTTTGGAGGAAAGGATGAAGAAATTAAGTCAACTCTTCTGGTAAACTGATTTTATCAAATTATAAAGCAGCAAGACAAATGGAATGTATAAGAAAACTCCTAACATATTAATAATTTGTGAAAGTTGTATGACAAAAGTAAAATGTAAACAAAAACACCATCACCAACACATTTAATGTTTTTCAGTTTAAAAAAAAAAAACTCAACCTACTGGATAAGCCCCATAAAGCACCAAAACTGCCTATATCCACAATCATTTGGTAAAGGTTTGTTTGCTACTATTAAACACTACAAACAAAATAGACACTTTCACATGAGAACAAACATCTGATACTTTTTATTAAAACTATCGCAGTAATAAACTGTAGGTCATGCTAAATGAAAATTTCAATCACCACATTTCTTACTACAGAAAAAATAAATTAAAATCAACAACTGACACCATCTATGCCCAATCTATTTTAACCATAAAAATTGCTCTTACGCAGAGGATGTCTGTACATCTTGCCAACTTTTAGTGAGGTTTTGCTTCAGCTCATTCAGTGGAGTTAGCCCCAGTTTTCTTTTGATCTCACTAGCATGTCTCTCTTTGGCAGCAAGAACCTGACGCAAGGTAGTGATCTCTTCTTCTACCTGTAAAACAGAACATAATAGTAAGTTAAGCAAACACCTTAAATAAAATTTAAAAAAAAACAAACAAACAGGGGTTGAGTATATGTCATGTGAAGCACAAACAAATACCAGGCATGTAATTAATTTAAATGCATTAGGGAATCACTCTTCCATCTAATGTCACTGAATCACACCACACCGTCGTTCGCAGTTTAACATATGGAACTTTCCCTGTCATCCCCATTTTTTCGTGGGGGTTAAAGTGAGCTTTATGATTAAGGCAGCATGATTACAAATGGTGGCATGAGGAGGAATTATATACAGTGATCCCTCGCTATATCGCGCTTCGCCTTTCGCGGCTTCACTCCATCGCGGATTTTATATGTAAGCATATTTAAATATATATCGCGGATTTTTTGCTGGTTCGCAGATTTCTGCGGACAATGGGTCTTTTAATTTCTGGTACATGCTTCCTCAGTTGGTTTGCCCAGTTGATTTCATACAAGGGACGCTATTGGCAGATGGCTGAGAAGCTAGATTGCTTACTTTTCTTTCTCTCTCTCTTGCGCTGACAATCTGTGATCCTGACATAGGGGGTGTGAGCAGGGGGGCTGTTCGCACACCTAGACGATACGGACGCTCGTCTAAAAATGCTGAAAGATTATCTTCACGTTGGCTACTTTCTGTGCAGCTGCTTCGTGAAGCGACATGCAGCATGGTGCTTCACATACTTAAAAGCACGAAGGGCACGTATTAATTTTTTTATCTGTCTCTCTCTCTCTCTCTGCTCCTGACGGAGGGGGTGTGAGCTGCCGCCTTCAACAGCTTTGTGCCGCGGTGCTTCGCATACTTAAAAACAAACAGCCCTATTGATTTGTTTGCTCCTTTGAAGAGGAAGATATGTTTGCATTCTTTTAATTGTGAGACTGAACTGTCATCTCTGTCTTGTCATGGAGCACAGTTTAAACTTTTGAAAAAGAGACAAATGTTTGTATGCAGTGTTTGAATAAAGTTCCTGTCTCTCTACAACCTCCTGTGTTTCTGCGCAAATCTGTGACCCAAGCATGACAATATAAAAATAACCATATAAACATATGGTTTCTACTTCGCGGATTTTCTTATTTCGCGGGTGGCTCTGGAACGCAACCCCCGCGATGGAGGAGGGATTACTGTACCATGAAAAAGTCTCATGTCCTTGCAACTCAGCAACAACCACCTGTCACCCAAAAGTAGCCGAGAAACACTAGTGTAACTGTATGTGTGGGTGTGTGTGCCTAGCTCTATGGGGCCCTGTCCAAGGCTGTTTCTTGCCCTCTGCCCAAGGTTTCCAGAAAAGGCATTGTCCCCACCCCCATAATCTAGCACTGGAAGATGATAGAATGATAATGTACTTAGTTTATTCCATATATGAAATGCAAGAAAAAAACAACTGCAACAGAAGACAGAAGATAAATGAATTGTAGCACAAAAACCCCAACCTATTTTACAAAATTTAAGGTTTATCTGTGGCTAGTGATAAACAGAAATTGTTTTAATGACTGGCATGAAAAACAAATTGTTTTCTTACTGGTTCAAATGTATAGCATGTATGTAAAAAAATTTAAATGTAATTTTGTTTGCAATATTTGTTTTAAGTGATTGTTTAGGTGCAAAATAATGTTCCCAAAATGGGACATCATGCTTCCAAAAATGGAAGCAGTTTGTGCCAAACAGTGTAAGTTTACAAAGTCACAGGATAGTCTACAGTGATAGCTAACAAATTGGGGCACAAAAGTAAATTAATTCCAGGTTTGTGCATTATAAATTGTCTCGGTTGGGTTTTATATTTTTTTTTTTTTGAGAGCACAAATTTTTTGTGTCTTCTTCAGTTGATATTGGTATAATCATTTGATGACTTTCTTTTAAAAATTTGGACTGCTCTAATCACTACTCTTCAGCTCTTTTATTACATAAGCAGAATAATAGCCATTTATTTTTGGGTATGTGATTTAGTTGCAGTAATGGCAAAAACTCCTTAGTGCATAAGGGGTTAATTACAAGTTGAGAAAACAACTGATCACATGTGTAGAGTTAAAATATATTAATGCAAAAAATATAACAAGCGGCACTTTCCTTATGAATAAGCTGGCTCCAAGGAAAGGCTGTAAAGTTAAGTCTTTTGGATTTGAAAAACTGAACAAACTAATGTAAAAAGCAAAGATTGCAAAAAGGCAATAGCAATTAAAAGTGACAACCCATTCAATGTATTTCAGTACTTAAAACAAACAGCAGAATGGAACTAATGCGAGAAAGCACAAGACCAAGGCATGTTCCCCACTATAAATCTAGTTAGACAACATGTTTAACACTAGAATTACCAGAGCCTACGAAAAAGACTCGTAATTCGTCCCACCTTAAATTGCTTCGCACCTCTCCATCAGCGTCTTTTGTCCTGTAAATGTGTCAATAGGCAGCAAGCAGCCTGCTATCACATCCCCCCACCGCCGCACAGTTTTCTCAGCTCAAGTCTGTTTACCTGCATGTCAGTTGCTTAGAGTTGTATAGAGTGAGAAGTCAAGCAAAATGACAACTTTTATAAATACTATACGGTTATTTGGAACACATGCATTTCATGTGTGTTCTGTGTCTACAGCAATCTATATAAACACATTGTTAAAACAAACATTTTTTCATGTTTTAGTAATAATTGACAAAATGTAGACATGACATGTTTAATGTGTGAACCCTGAAGTCCAAATATCAAATACAGTGATCCCTCGCTATATCGCGCTTCGCCTTTCGCGGCTTCACTCCATCGCGGATTTTATATGTAAGCATATTTAAATATATATTGCGGATTTTTCGCTGTTTCGCGGGTTTCTGCGGACAATGGGTCTTTTAATTTCTGGTACATGCTTCCTCAGTTGGTTTGCCCAGTTGATTTCATACAAGGGACTCTATTGGCAGATAGCTGAGAAGCTACCCAACTTACTTTCTCTCTCTCTCGCGGACGTAGGGGGGTGTGAGCAGGGGGGCTGTTCGCACACCTAGACGATAGGGCGTTGCTACCTTCTGTGTGCAGCTGCTTCCTGAAGGACATGCTGCATGGTGCTTTGCATACTTAAAAGCTCGAAGGGCACGTATTGATTTTTGCTTGAAAAACAAACTCTCTCTCTCTTTGTCTGCTCCTGACGGAGGGGGTGTGAGCTGCCGCCTTCAACAGCTTTGTGCCGCGGTGCTTCGCATACTTAAAAGGCAAACAGCCATATTGACTTGTTTGCTTTTGTCTCTCTCTATTTCTGTGACATGATCTGCTCCTGACAAGCACTCCTTTGAAGAGGAAGATATGTTTGCATTCTTTTAATTGTGAGACGGAACTGTGATCTCTGTCTTGTCATGGAGCACAGTTTAAACTTTTGAAAAAGAGACAAATGTTTGTTTGCAGTGTTTGAATAACGTTCCTGTCTCTCTACAACCTCCTGTGTTTCTGCGCAAATCTGTGACCCAAGCATAACAATATAAAAATAACCATATAAACATATGGTTTCTACTTCGCGGATTTTCTTATTTCGCGGGTGGCTCTGGAACGCAACCCCCGCGATGGAGGAGGGATTACTGTAAATACTTTTCACAAAAGGTACAAATATAACAGAACAAGTGCACTTCTATTTAAGAATATAACTGCAGAAAAAGAACCCACTTTAGGGTGCAACATTCACACCCCTTTGATACGATCGCTTCGGTGGCGCAACGGTATCAACTGTTGACTGGTAATCCAAACTTCACAGGTTCGACCCTGAACAACTCCGTTTTGAGAAGTGAGCTGCTCTTATTCTTACTATCTTGGAATAAAAACAAACATTGGATTTGAGTCTGTAACAGCCTGTGTAAATTTATGATAGTTGCAAAGGTTAGCTTTGTTTTTTTTTTTATTCAGTTTTATTCTCTCAGTCGCGTTCACGATCCCCCCCACCCCCCCCCCCCCCCCCCCCCCCCCCCCCCCTGACACTGCTGTTTTCACATAAAGACGCGCTATAACAGAGGTGAACTCAGATGATGACAATGGTTCTACATCGGAGAAAGAATGCACGCCACATTTTTGCCGTCGCTGTACTTTGTATATGTACACGGGAAGCTCTGCAGTCTACTTGTGACTTTACGCTGTAGGAAGTAAATAAATCAGGATAAATAGGTAAATAACACTCGATCTGGCTCTTATATACAAAGTACAGCGACGGCAGTTTCCACCTGCAGCTATAGACTCTTCAGTACGCAAACGATTCTCCACGCTAGTGTTTAGATCTGGACAGTGTATGTGCCCAAAAAAGAAGTCTGACTGCATTCTCGTACAATTGCTTGCAAACTGAAGTGTTAGCGTGCACTTTTCGTGGCATTACACATGTATTTTTTGAGCATGCCTGTGTCGATCGAACACAGGGAGCTCTGCAGTCTACTTGTGACTTTATGCTGTAGGAAGTAAATTAATGAAAGTAAATAACATTCGATCTGGCTTTTATGTAAGTAACATATAAATGTTAATGTTTTGGGCACAAGCATGTGAAAAAAGAATTTCAGGGAATGTGAAGTGGAGGCACGGAAAAAACTTACTATTTCTTGGCTTAAGCAGTTGTATAAACAACAAAAGGAAGTTGATCGAGTGGCAGAAAAATACAGTAGTTCAAGTTTAGAAATTCTGTCAGTGCCCGGAGAAAAAAAAAAAAAAAAAAAAAAAAGTGGTCAGATAATCAAAGTCAACATAAAATGGTGAGTAGTAGCCCACCGTCTGAGTGTCATACAGAAGTGTAGAATATAGGGACACAGTGGAAAAAAAAAAGTTTACTTTAAACCAGGGGTGGGCAGAGTCATTCCTGGAGGGCCGCAGTGGCCGCGGGTTTTTGTTCCAACCCAGTTGCTTAATTAGAAAACAATCTTTGCCAATAATTACATTTCATGGCTTGTTAGTGCTTTAACTCTGCTATGTCAAGTCATTCTCATATCCTAGATTTTTTTTTTCCATTCTAAGGATATCATCCAAATACTTTGAAGTGTAAAACGGATGGGTAATTCTCAATCCTTCACTTTTTTCTCTTCTCTTTCTTTCCAAGTATTTAATGAAACCAAATAGTGCACGATAAATACGCACAGGTGTAAAGGGTAACAAGCAAAATGGATAACTGCTGGTTTCTTTTGTCATTAGCATCTTATTGCTAATAAGGAGCAATTAAAAACCGAGAATGCAGCTGTTTAAAGACTTAAATAAGCAATAAGGGTTCAAAATCTTAACGAGGGAGATAACTAAAATGAAGGAGAAGATGTTTCTAGAGCAATAAGTGCTTCTTATTAAGCAATTGGGTTGGAACAAAAACCTGCAGCCACTGCGGCCCTCCAGGAATGACTTTGCCCACCCCTGCTTTAAACTCATTATTTTGTCATTAAAGTGAACGTCGTAAACTTCATCATAAAATCAATGTTAATTTACTTGAGTTTTTTAGATCGCATCGTAACTAAAGTAGCACTTTAAATGCTTTTATTCTATGTGTTCTTCTATGTACTCTTATGTGTGTGAATCACTCACTACGTGCTTCTTAAACGGGCTCTCTCTTACGCCAACAGGACACAATACATTACATTCATGATGTCACAGCTCTCTGAACAGTTTAAATGCTAAGATGTATACTTGATATAATTTTCATGATGAAATGAATTAAAGCATGTATCAAACATGGGGGCATGGTGGCGCAATGGTAGCGATGAGCTGGTGCCCCATTCAGGGATTGTTCCTGCCTCCCTCAAGATGCTTGCTGGTATGTGCGTGACCCTCAATGAAATAATTTATTGCCGCAGTACTGTCTCTTTCAAACATACCAACCCCCAATTCCTGTCCTTCCTTTTCTTTCTCCACATCACCAATCGCCACACAATAAGCTCTGAATAAAGGTCAAACCATCTGTAAGCTTGAAACGCCAATCCTCCAAAACTTTTAAGGAGCATTGAAAAATCTTCCTGATACGTCTTTAATTATTCCATCCATCTCTCTCTCCATCCAGGGTCATGCCAGTCACAGCAAGCATACAGCACAACGCAGGAAGAATCCCTGGATGGGACACCAGCTCGTTGTTACCACTGCACAACCATGCCCACACATTTATTATTAACAGCACATATTATTTAAATTAAGTTAAAAATTTCTCTGTATAATGTAATATACATAATTCAATGCATTTCATCTTAAAAATATCAAGAGCTACAAGAATAAAACTATTGGAAATCTAAATCGACTTAGAAGCCAGTCATCATCATCTGTAACTACACGCTCTCTTCTATTGAATTGAATTCCTTTATTGTTATTGTATGTTACAATGAGATTCAAATCCTCCATAAACTTATTTCCAATAAAAAGAAAAAAAATAAAATAATAATAATACAATAAAAACAATGAAAAACATACAATATGAAAGCATAAGTACAATATACACATACATATACTGCAGATAATGCAAATGGTTCATAAAGTGGTTCAGTTTGTGCAATATTACAAATGTATGGCAAGTTTACAGTGAGGTAATTGTACTTATAAGTACAAACAGTTCTACCAGGAGCACTTGATGGACTGATTGAGTTCATTTATAGCTCTTGGGATGAAACTGTTTCTGAACATCAAGGACCCTGCAGGAAAGGCTCTGAGGCATTTGCCAGATGGGAGAAGTTCAAATAGACTGTGTACATGGCCAAGGCAGCAGGTGCCAAAAGCTGTATCCCAATAGTCATCTGTGCGCTTGACACAATCTGCTGTACTGCTGTACAGCTATGATTCCATACTCCAATATAGTGGGCCAAAATACTCTTAAGTGGTGCACTGAGAGTAACAATGCTAAAGCAGCTGTGGTATTTGGAATAGTTTGGCCATTCAATCAGATGCCTTAACTCTTTTAGGGCGGATGTCGACTTCTGTCGACAGGAGGGGTTGAAGGCGAATGTCGACAAAAGTCGACATCCAGGGATAGGTGGCGACAATCAGCTGTTAATGGCGACAAATCTCACTGTCACGCCACAGGCATTCCCTCTGTGCTTGGAGGAATGCTAGACTCGTTGACTCTGCATCTAAACCTTGCGTGTGCGTGAGTTGCGAAATGTAAACAATGGCACCGACATGTGAAAAAGCAGCGAAGCAAGTGCAGAAAAGAAAACACTCGGCAGACGATGTTTTGCGCATTATCGCGGAGTCGGACTCTTGATTTTTCAGAATCGGATTTTATTAGCAGTGATCAGGAGATCGAGCAAGAGAGTGAGAAGCAGGCATCAGCTGATCAGACACCAGCCGATGCCGCGCCAGCGGATCTGCTGCCAGTTGAGTGCCTTCGCGCAGCCGATGCATCTACGGCAAGGTTCGCATGGGATAAATACACAGACATTGATCCGTTGAGAGCCGATCTGGCTACCGGAGTTTACAAGACGGCATGGCTTGCTGTTGGACACGACAGATCACCAGCTGCTGTACTTCAGGCTGCTCTCTCCTGATGCTGCTTCTCAGCTACTGTCAGACGAGACAAACAGGTAGGCAGAGATTTTTTTTGAATCGCGGGCTGCGTTTGCATTGCATTCTCGTTTTTCAAAGTGGAAACCCACAACGAAAGACGAGATGAAGCGCGCTGTGGCATTACAAATAGAGATGGGACAGAACTGGTGATATAACTTCAGGGAGCATTGGTCCAAACGTGTTTTGTCCCCTGGTGGCTTAGGTACGTGCTGCTGCAAAGTTTTATTCACTTCTGTAATAAACAGAAGCAAATCCCATGGGGTGAGCCAGGCTATAATGCCATACATAAAGTTCATAAAGTTTCAGAAGATGAAAAGAGGTGACAAAACGGTTTTCATGCAGGCAGAAAACTTGGTGGCAGTGGCATGGCACTAGGGCAAATGGGTGACTTGTCTCTCTCTACAGTACACACTAACAATATATGTGAGAAAATGCAGCAACAGACAATTGAAAAATAGGCACCAAAGCAACACATATTGTAAGGAGTGCAATGTGGCAATGACTGAAATTGGCTGCTTTGAGCGAGATCAGACTTTGCTGTGTAAAATGTATGTGATATGTATGTGAAATCATAGAGTATGCAGGCTCACACAACATGCAAGACAGTAACATTTGTCAAAAGTAAATATTTTTTGTTGATTTGATATGTTAAACAATTGCTTTGTGTTCTTTTTTAAAAAATGTTAGTTTTTGGAAAAATATTCAGCCCTGGGAGAAAAGAAACAAAAAAAAAATTAGACCTAAAAGAGTTAAATTAATAAACAATAAGCGGTTAATTTCAGTGTATTTGATAAAGCTGTGTCAGGAAATGTGAATCTAAAAAAAGAAAGGGAAACCACACAGGAAACAGCAGCATTGCTTTGATGCTGGGTGCCGACAGTGTGCAAACCCAAGCAAAAAATATGCATACACAATGGATTGTGCTGTCGTGAGAATTTGTGTGGCTTTACGCCAAGTTTAATTTTTATACATCATGATGTGAGCGTGGAAAGGAGTACAACAATCTATTATTTCCACTCTAAAACTTTCACTCCCAGATAATCAATCAAGGCATGAGCTGGGAGAAGTTTGTGCATGGTGTGCGGTGGTGGGGGATGGAATATCAGGCTGCTTGCTGCTTGTCTTAATCGGCACATTTACAGAACAAAAGACACTGAGGGAGAGGTGCGAACGGATTTAAGGTGGGCCAGATCTACGAGTTTTTTTCGTTGGCTCTGGTAATTCTAGTGTTAAAAATGAACAAGTTCTGGGGACATTGGTTTCTAATCAGGTACTTCTTGATAGCTGACAACAATACTATTTTGAACCAAAGTAAATGTGTTTACACTGTTGTTCTACAGAGGAAATTGGCATGTACCATTGTTTTAACTGTCATGTTGATCTATGCAGAGACTGAAGCATTTAAATATTTCTGGGTAAATGAGAATAAAGTAGAAACGAGAAGTATGGTCTTAGACTCATGACTGCTGCTGCTTCTTTTATGGTTTTTCAACATATCGGTGTGGCTACACCCTGTATGAAAAGTGGCTTGTACCTGGCCCAGGTTCCCCTAGGCCGGTAACAGAAAGTACACAGTATTTAATGCTTGAAAAATGTCTGGGATTAAAACGTTCAGAGAATAAATTAAGCTTCAAAGTTAACTTCTCGTCAACAAAAGTTTTCCACTGCTTTCAAGACAGAAACTTTGCTAAACAGAACCTGCCCAATTTCCTCACCTTCCACCTATTTCTATTCCAGAAGAAATATTGATAAGTCATGAAGGCTCAGATAGCATCTCCCCAGTTATAAAAACATTTAAATGTCCCTTCCTTTCAAAGATCCTAGGGTACAATGGGGAAAGGATCTTTCACTTAACATTTTATGAAAGGAGTGAAAGGCAACCATGCACAGAATACATTCTACATCCATATGTGCAAAGCACTAAATTATTAAAGTTAAAATCTTCTATCGAGCACATTTATCGCAATTAACATTTTCCAAATCATTTCCAAGATTCAATCTGTGAATGTTGCAATCTGGCTCCAACCTGACTGGGCCAAATGTTTTGTGCGTGCACCAAATGAACAATTTTGGAGAAAAATCTTTCAATGCATATTAGTGGTGTCATAATCACTCCTAACCCATTAACAACTGTGCCTGGTATACTCCCAGATGGGCTTAAAGTGGAGAAGGACACAAGAAACCGCAATTGCCTTTACTTTACTACTAACACGTAGGCTTACCTTGCTCAACTGGAAGAATCCCAACTCACCACTTTTAAGTCAGTGGTTAATACTCTTTGAAAATTGGAAAAAATCTAATTCACACTCAGAGGATCTGTTCAAACCTTTTTAAAAATATGGCAAGATCTAATCAATAACATTTTAGCATAAGCTTCTATATTGGGGAACATGATAGTCTACCTTCTTTGCTGCATCAAAGAATTTGCTGGATCTCCTCACTTTATTTTGGGCGGGGGTTGAATTTTTTTTGTTAAGTTTATTGGATTGTATGGATAATACAATTACCCTAATATTATGTTTTTGGATGTACAGGTGTACTTAGAGCAGATTTATAAACACTATAAGTATTATTCTCTATCTGATCCTATTCAGATTCACTCTTGAATCAGAAGATCCAACTAAGATGTTTTCACGAATGCCAATGCTTTAAATACCCACATATCAAATAAACAAAAACAAAACTGATGATCATCACAAAAATAATCCACCAAATAACAAAAATAGCTAACAGCTATTATTCAATAACAGCCCCCATCAACAGTCCATAATTAATTCTCCCTTACTGCACAACACTTCTTCAATACTCCATATGCTTTAACTAGGGGGCTCCGCCCCCTGCTCGCTTCGCTTGCCAACCCCTGGTGTTGGGTAATTATAAATAGCGTGATGTATGTATGAGATATAGCATAGTGTGAAGGTGTAGATGACGCATGTAGGAAGCCAAGAATAAATTGCAAGGCACAGTGTAAAGATTTATCAGAAAATTTCTTTGTACACAACATTAGTAGTAAAGATGGTGTCTTGTTCTTGAATGAGTTTCTCTTGGCATGGATCATTTATAACCTTAACTTTAACGTCAGATAAACGTCGAACTCGTGAGAAGGCCACAAAGTTGTCCATGTCCAAAAACGGGGTCAGAGAGGTAGATGCCAACCTTGTTCATGGTTTGGCCTTGTGATTTGTTGATGGTCATGGCAAATGCAGGTTTAATGGGGAACTGTCGCCGTTTAAGTGTAAAAGGTAATTCTAGGTCAGAACTTGTAAGGTCAATTGTAGGAATCAGAACAGTATTGTTAGCATGTGATCCTGTAAGAAGTTTTGCTTCAATAAAATTGTGTGTCATGGTGTTGACGACTAAACGTGTACCATTGCGTAAACCTTGTTTAGTGTTAAGGTTTCTTAATAGCATGATTATTGTTCCGATTGTAAGGTTAAGATTGTCTTGTGGTAATCCGGCTGGGTTAATAGTGTTCAAATATTGTAAGGGGAAATTAAGATGGTCATTGTTGTCATCAGAGTCAACTTTGTCAGAGCTTAGAAAGAGCCGTGCCTCTACAGGAAGTAATGCAATGACTTGGTTATTTATGTGATCAACATTAATATTTTTTGGACATAATATAGTCCGTTGTGCTAAAAGGGGTATTTGGTCTAATGAGATTGCTGCTCCAAATATCTCCGTAACTAAGTCGTCGCAGATAAAGGCTTGAGGAAGTGTAATAATATCTGGGTGAAGTCCATCTGTATTGGTGAGTGTACCATCTCCCAGTTGTAATAACCAATTGTTATATTCTGGATCTGGACATCGCATGTTTTGTACCAACTGTATCTTTTGAAAGCAATGCCAATTGTCCGCGTAACATTTTTTCTTCCGCGGTTTTAGAAGCGCGTTGTAGGCGCCGACGTTTATTGTTTTTTTTGATGCGGGTTCATGTTTGTGGTCCCGTTACTCGAGCCGTCTCGTTCTGTACCCGTGATCGTGAATTCATGACTTGTTTGTTCTTTATCGTTAGTAATATGGATAAGTAATAAGGAGGATCGCACTCACTGTTAATATGCGGACTGTTTGTTTCTTCGTATTATTACCAATCAGGTGTCGCGCCTGTATATGTATTGTAGTCCGGTCTCTTGTTGTTTATGTATGACGTCGTCCGCGTATTTTAAGGTGGACTGAACAATAGCTGAGCGCATGGCATGTGGAGTAATAGCTAAGCACTGTCTAAAATCTCCTCCTAATAAAAGTACCTTTCCTCCAAAGGGAATATTATTATTCATCAACGCAATGCCAACTGTCCGCGTATTTTAAGGTGGACTGAACAATAGCTAAGTGCATTGCATGTGGAGCAATAGGTAAGCACTGTCTAAAAGCTCCTCCTAATAAAAGTACCTTTCCTCCAAAGGGAATATTATTATTCATCAACGTTTGTAGAAGTTTATCAATGGTGTTGAGTAAGTGACTGGATGCCACTGTACATTCATCTATAATTAATAGTTTTGCAAGACGGATGTCACGTGCATTGTTACTGTTCATTTTCATAGTGGATACCGATGTTTCTGTGATTGGGACCGGTATTTTGAATAAGGAGTGACATGTGTTTTTGGAGTCGAGACAGGTTTTCTTCCGCGGTTTCAGAAGTGTGATGTAGGCGCCGACGTGTATTGTTTTTTTTCATGCGGGTTCGTGTTTGTAGTCCCGTTACTCGAGCCGTATCGTTTTGTACCCGTGATCGTGAATTCATGACTTGTCTGTTCATCATCGTTAGTAATATGGATAAGTAATAAGGACGATCGCACTGACTGCTAATATGGAGCCTTTTCTGATCGTGCATTCATGACTTGTTTGTTCTTTATCGTTAGTAATATAGATAAGTAATCGTACGTTTTTTTTGAGGGGCGCGTTGCCTCATTTTTTATTTCTGTTAGTGGAGGGGGGCTTTGTGTGTCGTGGGTCTGAATCCTCTTTTTTGTGCGTGTCCCGTTTCATGTGGTATGGGCTTCGTCTGGCGCTTTGTTGCATGGGTCTGTTGCTATGGGCGCGGAGCATCATTTCTCATTTTCCGGTGCTTGGAGGGTTTCTTCGTATTATTACCCATCAGGTGTCGCACCTGTATATGTATTAATAATTAATTTTTTATTAATTTTTTGCATTTATATAGCGCTTTTTCTCACTACTCAAAGCGCTCAGCAATTGCAGGTTAAGGGCCTTGCTTAAGGGCCCAACAGAGCAGAGTCCCTATTGGCATTGACGGGATTCGAACCGGCAACCTTCCAATTGCCAGTGCAGATCTCTAGCCTCAGAGCCACCACTCCGCCCTTTGTAGTCCGGTCTCTTGTTGTCTATGTATGACGTCGTTTGTTGGCGTGCGTTTTCTTTGAGGGGCGCATTGCCTCATTTCTTATTTCTGTTAGTGGAGGGGTGCTTTGTGTGTCGTGGGTCTGAATCCTCTTTTTTGTGTGTGTCCTGTTTCGTGTGGTATGGCCCTCGTGTGGCGCTTTGTTGCATGGGTCTGTTGCCATGGGCGTGGCGCATCATTTCTCATTTTCCAGTGCTTGGAGGGGGGCTGTGTGTGGCGCCTGCGCACTACGTCTTTTGCGTCCACGGCCCATGTCCCTGCGTCCATCCGGTTTACCATTCTCGTTTAGTAATATGGATAATTGTTTAAGTCATCAATACATTCATAATAAGGAAACTGTAGTTTTAATCTGCTTTTCTCCTTTCACTGAGTAATACTGGTTATGACTTGATGCTAGTTTGGGTAATTTTGCATTTATAGCTTTATTTCTTTAGGCAATTTCATTTTATTGTTGATATGCTGGCATCTACTGGGTAACTCAATGGTGTGGTATTTGTTACTACAGTTGAGAAATAGAGACTGTATTAACAGTTTTGCATGATTGTTTACTTTTTAAATGAATCACATATACAGTCAGGTCCATAAATATTTGGACAGAGACAACTTTTTTCTAATTTTGGTTCTGTACATTACCACAATGAATTTGAAATGAAACAACTCAGATGCAGTTGAAGTGCAGACTTTCAGCTTTAATTCAGTGGGGTGAACAAAACGATTGCATAAAAATGTGAGGCAACTAAAGCATTTTTTTTAATACAATCCCTTCATTTCAGGGGCTCAAAAGTAATTGGACAATTGACTCAAAGGCTATTTCATGGGCAGGTGTGGGCAAGCCGTCGTTATGTCATTATCAATTAAGCAGATAAAAGGCCTGGAGTTGATCTGAGTTGTGGTGCTTGCATGTGGATGATTTTGCTGTGAACAGACAACATGCGGTCAAAGGAGCTCTCCATGCAGGTGAAAGAAGCAATCATTAAGCTGCGAAAACAGAAAAAACCCATCCGAGAAATTGCTACAATATTACGAGTGGCAAAATCTACAGTTTGATACATCCTGAGAAAGAAAGCAAGCACTGGTGAACTCAGCAACGCAAAAAGACCTGGACATCGACGGAAAACAACAGTGGTGGATGATCGCAGAATCATTTCCATGGTGAAGAGAAATCCCTTCACAACAGCCAACCAAGTGAACAACACTCTCCAGGGGGTAGGCGTATTGATATCCAACTCTACCATAAAGAGAAGACTGCATGAAAGTAAATACAGAGGGTGCACTGCAAGGTGTAAGCCACTCATAAGCCTCAAGAATAGAAAGGCTAGATTGGACTTTGCTAAAGAACATCTAAAAAAGCCAGCACAGTTCTGGAAAAACATTCTTTGGACAGATGAAACCAAGATCAACCTCTACCAGAATGATGGCAAGAAAAAAGTATGGAGAAGGCATGGAACAGCTCATTATCCAAAGCATACCACATCATCTGTAAAACACGGTGGAGGCAGTGTGATGGCTTGGGCGTGCATGGCTGCCAGTGGCACTGGGACACTAGTGTTTATTGATGATGTGACACAGGACAGAAGCAGCTGAATTAATTCTGAGATGTTCAGAGACATACTGTCTGCTCAAATCCAGCTAAATGCAGTCAAATTGATTGTTCATCTGTATCATGAAACGCCACCCAGTGACCCAAATCATACAGCCAAAGCAACCCAGGAGTTTATTAAAGCAAAGAAGTGGAAAATTCTTGAATGGTCAAGTCAGTCACCTGATCTTAACCCAATTGAGAATGCATTTCACTTGCTGAAGACTAAACTTCGGACAGAAAGGCCCACAAACAAACAGCAACTGTAAGCCGCTGCAGTAAAGGCCTGGTAGAGCATTAAAAAGGTGGAAACCCAGCATCTGGTGAGGTCCATGAGTTCAAGACTTCAGGCTGTCATTGCCAGCAAAGGGTTTTCAACCAAGTTGTTAGAAATGAACATTTTACTTCCAGTTATTTAATTTGTCCAATTACTTTTGAGCCCCTGAAATTAAGGGATTGCGTTAAAAAAATGCTTTAGTTGCCTCACATTTTTATGCAATCGTTTTGTTCACCCCACTGAATTAAAGCTGAAAGTATGCACTTCAACTGCATCTGAGTTGTTTCATTTAAAATTCATTGTGGTAATGTACAGAACCAAAATTAGAAAAAACTTCTCTGTCCAAATATTTATGGACCTGAGTAAGTGAGATATTTTGGCTAAAGTCTGCTTTATCGATGTCAGTACATGTGAACAAGCCATTTGTTTTGTTTAAGCATGTTTTTAGGTGTGCTTGCATAAAATAAAAAAAATCACTTATGTCTGTCTGTCTGTCTGTCTGTCCATCCCCCACTAAACCACTCAGCTCCCAGGGGACCAATTTCATTGAAAGCTAACGTAAACACTATAGAGAGCAGAAAAACTACCCCGCAAAAAGCACTGATGCGCTTTCAAAATGGTCTATCTTAAAACAGTGACTTCTGAGTATTGGTTGAACTTGTGTAACCTAAAGAAACATACATACAATCAGTCTGACTAGGTTTCAAACAGTGCTGCACTGGGTACCGGTTCTGGACTGGTCGGTACCAATATATAAATAAGCTCCTGGAAAAACAGTGCTGCTATTAGTATTTTTGTAAAGTTAATTCATTTTAAAATTAGCACCATTTTTAAATTCCTAACTGCACCCTAATGATGATAACACTGCAGAAGTCAGGTGATTACATTTTAGTCTCACAGCTGCAAGTTTACTTTCTGCGATAGCCAGTAATAATAACAGATAGGCTAAAGTGCTCAAAAGTGTGTGCTCACTTTAGTAAATGTAATGATAATGCAGCTAAATGCATTATGTGTAAAAAGGTAGCTTCATGTAAAGAAGATAACACTAGCAACTTCTTGAAACACATGTACAACATTACATAAATGCGAAGCAGTGAAGCATGTTGGACTGCTTCAAGAAAGCGGCTGCTGAAACACTCAGACTGCAGCCTCCCAGCTCCAATGCTACTAGAATTAGTCAAACTGAAAATGCGACTGTATAGATATTATTAAGTCAAGGTTAACACTCATCATCGTTATAAAAGTAAGTCAGTACTTATTCACTCAGTATATGCAAAGAATCGGTTTTAACCTGTGTTCAGGTAGCATCAGTCAAGCAGCAGCTTCTTCAGTGGATACCAGAATTCAGACACCTACATCCACCCCATTCTCCATCACTCAGCGAGGAAAAACGAAGGAAAAAACAGCAGAATGCCACAGGGCTGTGGAAAAGTTTATTGTGAAAGATTTACAGCCCTTCACCGCAGTGGAATAGAGTTGGTTTAGGTATGCATAGCATAGAATAATTAGCTAACTGCTAGGTAGTTACAGTGGGTACGGAAAGTATTCAGACCCCCTTCAATTTTTCACTCTTTGTCATATTGCAGCCATTTGCTAAAATCATTTAAATTAATTTTTTTCCTCATTAATGTACACACAGCACCCCATACTGACAGACAAAAAAAAAAGAATTTTTGAAATTGTTGCAGATTTATTAAAAAAGAAAAACTGAAATATCACATGGTCCTAAGTATTCAGATTTTGCTCAGTATTTAGTAGAAGCATCCTTTTGAGCTAATACAGCCATGAGTCTTCTTGGGAAAGATGCAACAAGTTTTTCACACCTGGATTTGGGGATCCTCTGCCATTCCTCCTTACAGATCCTCTCCAGTTCTGTCAGGTTGGATGGTAAACGTTGGTGGACAGCCATTTTTAGGTCTCTCCAGAGATGCTCAATTGGGTTTAAGTCAGGGCTCTGGCTGGGCCATTCAAGAACAGTCACGTGATGATGTGCAATATCACAAAGAGTGAAAAATTGAAGGGGGTCTGAATACTTTTCGTACCCACTGTACCTTAAGTTTGAACTGAGCCATCCTGACAACAAAGGATACTGTAAGTTAATTCATAACCATAATAAGTGTAGCCCACTAAAATGTGAGATACAAGGTGGTAATAGCAATGTTCATGATATAATTAAACGGGAGTAAAACAATTTGTTTTATTATGCATGTTGTTAAATTGTTATGTAATTATATTTAAACTGCTTTAAACTTAAAATAAATGCTGGCATTTATGTTAACTTATTCTATTGGTTTGTATGGTAGCTAATGAGGGTGCAGGTTTTAGGCGAAGTTATGCAAATTATCAAATTAACTGGTTAAAATATTAGTTTATCTTTTTTGTCATAGTATGAGTTCAGAAGATTAATAGATTTAACTTCACTAGATTATTAACATAGGTTTGTTCATTAAAAGATACTGCAGAGTATAACACAAAGGTCATGTTTAGATTTATTATTTGGGGGGGAAAAAAACTACACTCAGGTTAGCTTCCTCAGTAAACGCAAGAGGGGTGCTATATAAGCAATGCAAATACAAACAAAATTATCTCAGTTGTAGAAAAGTTTTCATTTTTTTCAACCGTAAGGAGATGACGACATCCCTTAAGCCCAGTTACCACCCCCACTTCAAGGGAAACATCACCTCACTAAATTATGGAGAGCAATATTGATAAGAGTATCAATAAGTATCTGTATTGATAAAATCCTAATGATTTCCATCCCTATATATCAGTGTGAATTAGGACATCAAAATCAAATACAAATTGAAATAACAGTTCAAAGCACAAATATGCAATTATCAAGTTTATAGAAAAAATAATCATGGCTGGGTAAGGTTTTTTTAAAAGGAAAAAATGTTTATATAAATATGCGTAGGAGCAGATATAAATTCACAATTAGCAGTTATAATGAAGATATGAACAACCTACACAGATAAATAACTTTCTATATGATCATTTAAATATGTGAACTAAAAGACTACAGAGCTATTATACAAGTTTTCAAGCGCCAATATATATTTTCTAAACTATTTTATGTAGATTTTGGGTGTAATTCAGGACTGAGCAAAATATGGTAATTATATTTACAACTTCTTAATAACTATAATTGAGTGGTGGGTCACACAGTGGGATTTCAACCAGGATATGTGCATCTAAATGTAAAAGTAGTATAAATTCAGTAAAAGGCTTTGTCAGAAACTGTTATAACATGCTCAAATATCCTAACAAAATCTATACTATTTTTTATGTTCGACAAGTTCACTTGTTAGTTTTGAGTTTATGATGTCAGCTTAGTTAGTACTTTTAAAAGCAGCACACAAGAGATATAACTTATTTATGACATACTGCAAACTAAAACCTAAACATCATAAATTAATGGCCGCTAGTTTCTTTACTTAACAAAAATAACTGACAGTTGCTGTCATAACAAATTTTGCTTTTTACTTTAATGGAGATAAAACAGTAACTTTAAGAGCATTTTCAATGTTATGAGCATACTTCTTCAGCTGCCTTTCACAATACACACCTCACTAATACAGGTACAGCTCCCAGTGGGAGCTGCTGTCTTCATTTTTACAGGCTTAAGTGTCAGCGGTGACTACCCAAAACAGCAAGTGGTAGATCAAAAACAAAGTTTAAGATTTATACATCAACAAGAGAGGGTAGTTGGGAGCATGCACTGATAGCACGTTGCCGTACCAACTGCACAACAAACCACCTGGATTGGGAACCGAGTGCAGTGTGACACACCTCAACACCCCAGTGGCTGAAGTGCCAATCCTTCCACCAACCCCCAACTTTTCCCTGTAAGTTGGAAGGACTTTCCTATTGCTGGTACAGATCCCCAGCCTCAGAGCCACCACTCCGCCCATCAAGAGAAGAGAAAAGGAAAACAAAAAAAAAAACACGCAAACAATTCCAAAATTGTATTCATTAGTCTCTTGCATCCAGTTTTGAATTGAAGAAATAGAATTATAGAAATAGTAATATACAGTCATATGAAAAGGTTTGGGAACCCCTCTCAGCCTGCATAATAATTTACTCTACTTTCAACAAAAAAAGGTAACAGTGGTATGTCTTTCATTTCCTAGGAATATCTGAGTACTGGGGTGTTTCCGAACAAAGATTATCAATGAAGCAGTATTTAGTTGTATGAAATTAAATCAAATGTGAAAAACTGGCTGTGCAAAAAACAGGGTCCCCTTGTAATTGTGCTGATTTGAATGCATGCAACTGCTCAATACTGATTACTTGCAACACCAAATTGGTTGGATTAGCTCTTTAAGCCTTGAACTTCATAGACAGTTGTGTCCAATCATGAGAAAAGGTATTTAAGGTGGTCAATTGCAAGTTTTGCTTCCCTTTGACTCTCCTCTGAAGAGTGATAGCATGGGATCCTCAAAGCAACTCTCAAAATATCTGAAAACAAAGATTGTTCAGTATCATGGTTTAGAGGAAGGTTACAAAAAGCTATCTCAGAGGTTTAAAATGTCAGTTTCAACTGAAAGGAATGTAATCAGGAAATTGAAGGCCACAAGCACAATTGCTGTTAAACCCAAGTCTGGCAGACCAAGGAAAATACAGGAGTGGCATATGCGCAGGATTGTGAGAATGGTTACAGACAACCCTCAGATTACCCCCAAAGACCTGCAAGAACATCTTTCTGCAGATGGTGTATCTGTACGTCGTTCTACAATTCACTGCAATTTGCACAAAGAATATCTGTATGGCAGAGTGATGAGAAAGAAGCCCTTTCTGCACTCAGGCCACAAACAGAGTTGCGTGTTGTATGCAAATGCTCATTTAGACAAGCCAGATTCATTTTGGAACAAAGTGCTTTGGACTGATGAGACAAAAATGGAGTTATTTAGTCATAGCAAAAAGCACTTTGCATGGCGCAAGAAGAACACCTGCTACCTACTGTCAAATTTGGTGGAGGTTCCATCATGCTGTGGGGCTGTGTGGCTAATTCAGGGACTGGAGCCCTTGTTAAAGTCGAGGGTCGGATGAATTCAACCCAAGATCAACAAATTCTTCAGGATAATGTTCTAGCATCAGTCACAAAGTTGAAGTTACATAGGGGTTGGATATTCCAACAAGACAATGACCCAAAAAAACAGTTCGAAATCTACAAAGGCATTCATGAAGAGGGAGAAGTACAATGTTCTGAAATGGCCGTCACAGTCCCCTGACTTGAATATCATCGAAAATCTATGGGATGATTTGAAGCAGGCTGTCCATGCTCAGCAGCCATCAAATTTAACTGGAGAAATTTTGTATGGAAGAATGGTCAAAAATACCTCCATCCAGAATCCAGACACTCATCAAAGGCTATAGGAGGCATCTAGAGGCTGTTATATTTGCAAAAGGAGGCTCAACTAAGTATTGATGTAATATCTTTGTTGGGGTGCCCAAATTTATGCACCAGTCTAATTTTGTTATGATGCAAATTGCATATTTTCTGTTAATCCAATAAACTTAATGTCACTGCTGAAATACTACTGTTTCCATAAGGCACGTCATATATTAAAATGAAGTTGCTACTTTGAAAGCTCAGTCAATAACAAACAAAAATCCAAAGAATTAAGAGGGGTTCCCAAACTTTTTCATATGACTCATATATATATATATTCATTCATAGCATTCATAGTCTGAATCACGATCTGATCCACCTCTGATGCTGATGTCTGAGGTTTGATCCCCGCAAGGGGATGCAGTGGAGTGTGTACGTCGGATGAGCCCAAATAAGGACGAAACACATGTTGCGTACTCTTTGCATTATTTGACAGTAAACTATGTAATATTTTATATATATATATATATATATATATATATATACACACACACACACATACACACACACATTCACATACATACAGTATATACACATACAGGTACATACGTACCATAAATATATACACACATGCAGATACGTATATATATTATGTTTTATTAACGACATTTTACGGAAATGTTTTACCACACTGCATTCACTTTATTAACAGGAAATGTAAGGTGAAATATTGCAAGAGACAAATTCATAAGGATATGAATATTATATCATTACATACAGCTTTGTTTGATTGTATGTTGCCAAGCAAACGAGCATGGGAAATATTTAATGTGCTCAGGTTGTGGGAAACACAGGGGGAAGAATGAGGGAATTACATAGCATCTAACTTTTTTCTTTAATAAACAAAAACAGTACTAGATGTAATACAATACACCCCTCAAAAGGAAATACTGATGACCTCTATCAAGCTCACTATAGTGAACTAAATTCCTTCACTAAAATAGGTTTAACTAAACCTCACAGAATAATTACTCAATTAAAACTTTCCACTCGGACCCTTGACCCAGTCCCTAAACACTTCTATTCATTAGGTACTGGGGTCTCACAAGATTCTCTAAAGATACCAGTAGTTAAACTCCAGCTCAAGAAAAATAATCTTGCTACCTCTGCCTTTAACAACTTATGATGCATTTCTAATCTGCTTTTTTTTTTTTTTTGCTTTTTTTTTTTTTTTTTTTTAAGTAAAATTCTACAACAGGCAGGTTTTAGACCAAATCAAAGTACAGAAACTACATTGGTTAAAGTAGTTAATGACCTTTTGATTAATGCTGATGCAGGTAATAGATCTGTTCTCATTCCGTCAGACTTGAGCACAGCATTCGTCGCCAGAGACAACAGCATTCTGATTAATTATTTTAGCTAATGGTTGGGTCGCTCTGGTGATGTCCTAAATTGGTGTCAGTCTTATTTAACACACATGAATTTTTTTGTTAGTTATGGTAATTGTAGCTCAAGGATCCATGGTAATTTATATGGGATACCACAAGGATCTATTCTGGGCCCACTATTATTTTCAATTTATAGGCTCCCATTAGGCCAGATTATCTCAAAATACAAGGTGAGCTACCATATGCAGTTATCTACAGCACCCGATGACTATGACTCTTTGTGCACTCTGATCCAATGTCTGTCTTCTATTAAATGATTGGCTAAATAGTAATTTCCTCAAGCTAAATAAGGATAAAACAGAAACTTTAGTAGTTGGAAAAAATGGAAATAGTGAGGGCCTTTGAAATAAAATGACCTTTCAGCACTAAAGGTCAAGGCAGAAATTAAGAACTCAGGTGTGATCATGGACTCTGATCTAAACTTTAAATTACACATTAACTATATTACTAGGACTGATTTTTTTCATATAAACCACAGCATTAAGTTATGGGAAAGAGTGGTGGAAGCTAGGTTAAAAAGTGAGGTGATGATTAGTGAGCAGCAGTATGGTTTCATGCCAAGAAAGAGCACCACAGATGCAATGTTTGTTCTGAGGGTATTGATGGAGAAGTATAGAGAAGGCCAGAAGGAGTTGCGTTGCACTGCATCTTTGTGAACCTGGAGAAAGCATATGACAGGGTGCCTCGAGAGGAGTTGTGGTATGTATGAGGAAGTTGGGAGTGGCAGAGAAGTAAGAGTTGTACAGGATATAGTACGAGGGAAGTGTGACCATGGTGAGGTCTGCAGTAGGAGTGACGGATGCATTCAAGGTGGAGGTGGGATTACATCAGGGATCGGCTCTGAGCCCTTTCTTATTTGCAATGGTGATGGACAGGTTGACAGATGAGATTAGACAGGAGTCCCAGTGGACTATGATGTTTGCTGATGACATTGTGATCTGTAGCGATAGTAGGGAGCAGGTTGAGGAGACCCTGGAGAGGTGGAGATATGCTCTAGAGAGGAAAGGAATGAAGGTCAGTAGGAACAAGACAGAATACATGTGTGTAAATGAGAGGGAGGTCTGTGGAATGGTGAGGATGCAAGGAGTAGAGTTGGTGAAGGTGGATGGTAGCATCTTATCAACAGTACAGAGTAATGGGGATTGTGGAAGAGAGGTGAAAAAGAGTGCAGGCAAGGTGAAATGGGTGGAGAAGAGTGTCAGGAGTAATTTGTGACAGATGGATATCAGCAAGAGTGAAAGGGAAGGTCTACAGCTATGTTATATGGGTTGGAGACAGTGGCACTGACCAGAAAGCAGGAGACAGAGCTGGAGGTAGCAGAGTTAAAGATGCAAAGATTTGCACTTGGTGTGATGAGGATGGATAGGATTAGAAATGAGTACATTAGAGGGTCAGCTCAAGTTGAACGGTTGGGAGACAAAGTCAGAGAGGCGAGATTGGTTTGGACACGTGTAGAGGAGAGATGCGGAGTATATTGGGAGAAGGATGCTAAGGATAGAACTGCAGGCAAGAGAAAAAGAGGAAGGCCTAAGAGAAGGTTTATGGATGTGGTGAGAGAGGACATGCAAGTGATCTGTGTAACAGAACATGATGCAGAGGACAGAAAGGCATGGAAGAAGATGATCCGCTGTGGTAACCCCTAACGGGAGCAGTCGAAGGAAGAAGAAACACTGCAAAAATTAGACTTCTTGTAACATTGCTAGATGCTGAAAAAAATCACACTTTTGATTTGAGTCGACCAGATTGCTGTAATGCTCTACCAACAAAACTACCCAAGAAAGACATCAACTAGTTGCAATTAATTCAAAATGCAGTAGCAAGAATCTTAACTAGCAAAACAATACCTGACCTTATCTCATCGGTTTTAGCATTGTTATATTGGTTACCTGTGTTTAGAATAGATTTTAAAATAATGCTAATGGTATATAAAGCACTGAATGATCATGCTCCCTTGTATATTTTGGAATGCCTGTCCCCTTACATTTGCAGTCATGACCTCAGATTGTCTAACACTGGTTTGCTTATTATACTGAGAGTTAAGCATAAAAGAAGTGTTGCAACCTTTTGCTGTTAAGCTCAAAAAATTTGCAATACTTTGCCAATAGTGATACACCGGGCTAATACAACTGAGGAATTTAAAAAATATATTAACTCACTTTTCAATTGGGCCTTTTCTTAATTGTATTTACGTTCAACTCCTAATAGATTATATATGCATTGTAATATCATATACTTCAGGCATGTGCCATTATTATTAATGCCTACTTTTATGTTTTCTCTTCCAGTCTTTCTGTGGTAGCATCTTATGCCATCACCACCTTATCAAAGTATTATGCAGTCGCTTGTGATGATGGAATAAAAGTAGGTACTCCAACTTTTTTTTTTTTTTAATTTTCCTCCAGCATCTGGCCCCTGGAGTATTTTTGTGATTTTCTGTTTTCCCTGGCATTCTGAGCATTGGATCGGACATATCTTAATAGACATAATAAACTTATCTTCAAATTAGGATTCTACTACTTATATATTTGTCTTATGAAAAAACACATTAATTCTTTATAATTTTAAAATATTATTTAGTTATACATAGTGCTGGGAGGTATACTGGTTCATACCGAAAACCGTTTTTTATTTTTGTTATACCACAATACCGGTTTAAATAGCCTAAACAACGTTCAGAATGTGGTGCAGCGGGAAACTGTTTAAGGGGGGACTTTTTTCACTGTTACACCACTAGACACGCATGCAATGGAGTACATGCATTAGTGGAGCTACTGAGCGGTGAAAATTGACAGAGAACATTCCGAAACTGAAGCTGTAGCAGACGATAAAGTTGAACATGTTGACACAGAGAAACTTTTGCCGAAAAAAGGAGCCATGTCTGTTGTCTGGAGATTTTGGTTTTAAAAGGTAGGATGTGGACTAAACAAGTATTTACTGCAAATGTTGTTGAGCTAAAGTTGTTGCTGGAGGCGGCAACACAAGCAATTTGCTGCACCAACTTAGCTGCAAACATGCTTTGGAGTACCATGAATGTATGGAACTAAGATTGGCACCCTCCAAGTCCTCGGGTAAAACTGAAAAAGCTAGAGGACACTCAAGTCAGACGTCACTTGTAGACGCATATGCTAGATGACTGCCTACGACAAAAACAGCAAGCGGTGGATCAAGATAACCAACACCATTACAATCCATATAGCTAACGTGTCAGTGGACAGAGATTGCTAACGTTAACAGAAAGTGTAGTTGGTTTACAAAAAATAATTTACTCTTTATTCCTTTTCTAAGATATGTTCAGTGCAATACAACTTTTGACAAGCACTTCTGAATATTTTACTAAGTCTAAATGCCTCTTTGGATGGTTGAAAATATGTTGTCAAAATTATAGTTTTAAGTTGTTTGCACAATTTGTTCAATAAAATGGTTCTGTATTTTGACTGCAACTGTAATGTAATGTGATTCCTTCTCTTCAATAGATAGATAGATACTTTATTAATACCAAGGGGAAATTCACATACTCCAGCAGCAGCATACTGTTAAAAAACAATATTAAATTAAAGAGTGATAAAAATGCAGGTATAACAGACAATAACTTTGTACAATGTTTTTGGTTTTGCTGGTGTTCAGTTGTAGGTGGTTTGAGTCACACCATTTAACAAAGTCCATGATTAGGTTCCTATACTCCTCCTCCTGCCCACTCCTGATGCAGCCCATGATAGCAGTGTCATCAGCGAACTTTTGCACGTGGCAGGACTCAGAGTTGTATTGGAAGTCCGATGTATATAGGCTGAACAGGACCGGAGAAAGTACAGTCCCCTGCGGCGCTCCTGTGTTGCTGACCACAATGTCAGACCTGCACTTCCTGAGACGCACATACTGAGGTCTGTGTGTAAGACAGTCCACGATCCATGCCACCAGGTATGAATCTACTCCCATCTCTGTCAGCTTGTCCCTAAGGAGCAGAGGTTGGATGGTGTTGAAGGAGCTAGAGAAGTCCAGAAACATAATTCTTACAGCCTCAATGCCTCTGTCCAAGTGGGAGAGGGATCGGTGTGGGATGTAGATGATGGCATCCTCCGCTCCCACCTTCTCCTGGTATGCGAACTGCAGAGGGTCGAGGGCATGGCAGACCTGTGGCCTCAGGTGGTGAAGCAGCAGCCGCTCCATGGTCTTCATCACATGTGACGCTAGGGCGACAGGCCTGAAGTCATTCAGCTCACTAGGATGTGATACCTTTGGGACTGGGGTGATGTAAGATGTCTTCCAAAGCCTCGGGACTCTCCCCTGTTCCAGGCTCAGGTTGAAGATGCGCTGTAGAGGACTCCCCAGCTCCAATGCACAGGCCTTCAGCAGTCGTGGCGATACTCCATCTGGACCCAATGCTTTGCTGGCACGAAGTCTCCTCAGCTCTCTGCTTACCTGGTCTGTAATTGTGGGTGGGAGGGAGGGAAACTCTCTCCTATGCTGGTATCAGCAGAAGGATGGGTGGTGGGTGCAGTACTCCACGGTGAGAGTGGGTTAGGCTGGTCAAACCTGTTAAAGAAGTTGTTCATCTGGTTTGCTCTCTCCACGTCTCTCTTGATGGTGGCACCCTGCTTCGAGCTGCAGCCAGTGATGATCTTCATCCCATCCCACACTTCCTTCATGCTGTCATTCTGCAACTTCTGCTCCAGCTTTCTCCTTTACTGCTCCTTTGCCGCCCTGAGCTGGACTCGGAGTTCCTTCTGCACAGGCTTGAGCTCATGCTGATCACCGTCTTTAAAAGCCCTTTTCTTCTGGTTTAAAAGGCCCTTGATGTCACTTGTAATCCATCCATTAGTGCCACCCCCTTGAAAACTATCACTTTATGGGGCCATGCAAACCTGTATTAATACTTGTGTGCACTTTAAAATGTTTTTTGTACAATGTACAATTCTCATGACAGTGGAATAGGTTATTCTTAGCCAGTCTACTGCAGTAATTGCAGTGGAAAATGTGGTTAACATCCACTCATGCATGGGGAAAAAATGCCGTTGAATACCGTGAAACTGGTATAATTTTGAAAAATACCGTGATATAGAATTTTGGTCATACCACCCAGCCCTGGTTATACATAACTTTTTCTTTTTAAACTCGTTTTACATTGTGCAAAGCACTTTGAGTTACATTCCTTGTATGAAAATGTGCCAGAAATAAAAATGTTGTTTTCCTTTTCCATCTTTAGAATAGAGGAGAACCCATTCATTAATTGTGTAACTTCATTTCTGCCCAGTCCTTGCAGGACATTGATCTTCTGCTTCAGAAGGAATTTAAATTATGCCACCACTAGAAGTCAAAACTCACTTTAGAAGCAGATTGCCAAGTGGACAGACCTGTCTTGAAAGAAGCCTTTTTCTTTTTTACATTGCCAGCTGTATTACCAGAATGTAATGTGGCAACTACCAATAATCTTTTTTTTTGGTTGGTTCATGTCTACATTTATTGAGTCGGACATTAAATGGGTCCCCAAATCTTCATCTGACTGTTTCTCCTCTATAGTGTATTCATGTTTTTTATTTTCTTTATATAAAAAGCATGGGTGGATCCTTCAGATTTGTGCATTGTGTATTTATATTGTAGAGTATATAAACCATTATTTACTGTATATTGCAATAATTATCACTATTGTCCAAAAATATCTACCCTCTTGTTAATTATTTTTGACTACATTGTCCACCCCAGTTCCACAAAACATCCTTTAGCAGAGTGGCTCTTCTGATCAAACAATGCCTGTGCACCACAACCACCAGCTGTTGCTGTGTTTTCAGCTCAGGTGACAACATCAAGGGCATCCCAGAGACAGCAGATGGGATTAGTATTTCTAGCTGAAGACTTGTAAATAAAAAATAACCCTGCTGTTCACTTTATAAAGTTTATATGCTTTACTTCATTTACTGTTTAAATTTTTTTAACTACTGTTTTACTGCACTAAAATAAAGGTATTACCTTGACGTCTGATACAAGTCTCGTGACATATCTACAATCATACATTTTATTTTCAAATTTTTTCAGGCTCACTAATACTCAGTTCTGATAATATACTATATGATACTGTATATTACACCATAAAATTAACCCTTTTTGGCTTCTTCTGGGTTCAAAATACTATTCAATGTTAAAAATGAGCATTAGGAAATAAATATATATTTATCAATAGTGAATTATATGGAAAAACGTATCATGATAACATTTTTGTCCATATACCCAGACCTAGTTTAACCTGCACCGGTAAGGACAAAGCTGTTTTAAGATTTTTCATGAAAGAAAAGATAGACGTTTCAAGGTAAATTAGTTATAATTGTTAATCATGGTGCTGTTGAGTTGTTAAGTATTCAATGTTGATTAGCACAAGCAACTAAGAGTTTCACTTTACTCTATGTGTGTGGTAGTAACAACCCTATAAACAAGTAATTTTACTTACACCTGAAATCTACATTTCACCCTTAATTACTGGATACAGAAACCCCAACTTCCCTTTCGACTCAAAGTTAGGCTGTATTGGCAAGCTGTGAAAACAAAGAAGAGCTGTACAAAAAAAATTCTAGAATACAGGGCTTTTAACGAGAAAACCTTGTACATCAGGTATAACGTTTAGTTATACAAAAAACATTGTTACATTTTTTTATTAAATAAATTACTTGATAAGTCATCAAATCAATCTGTACATCACTCGATTACCATTATAGTTGATAGTGACAGCATTAACTAACAGTTGGAGAATAAAAAAAGTATATTAATTGGGACCAAGTCTGAAAGTATTGGTTGTTCATTTCCCTACTTTATTTTGCTTTGTGTGAATTCTATCCAACAAAACAGAAAATACTGACATGTGAAATTTGACAGGAAAAATAAGCTGTAAGCGAATTTTTTTTTTTGGGAACTTTGATTATTACTTAATAATTTCTGCTTGCCAATTACACATTTTAGAAAACATAGTTTGTAGTTTCACTACGCTGTTAAAATAACAGAGTGCCAAACAGTAATGTGAAAAAGGTATCACTGCTGAGTAATGTAAAATAACAGTTTTCCACTCATAAGAAGCAATGTAAACTTGATAACTCCAAAAATATTACTCTTCTGTTCATCATCTTACTATAAAATATCCAAATTCTTCAGATCCTACACCTATTAAACACTTTATAGCGTAACCAATTGAGATGTGTTGATAATGAGGCAGGGCTAACCACATAAGCATTGTCACTAGTCAAAAACTCTGGCCATATCTGAGACAAAATGCCAATGGGCAAACCCCAGAATGAATTGCTGCCAAGTGCAACTGCTGGAAACTGCTCTCACGCTCCAGCATCGGGGTGTATCTTACATCCTTTTAGCTAGCGAACGAGAGAACTACGTAATGGATTTAGATCTGCTTTTTTTTTTCTAGAATTTTCTTGAACATTCCGGCTGATTTTGCGACTTCCCTCATCACGCTATGAATTGCAATTCGCTTGCAGGAGCGATGTATTCACGCTAATCCGAGAAAGAGGCTGTGGGGAGAAGGAAGCATAACGTCAGGAGTGGGAAGTCGGTATACTTCTGTGTTTTGGAGTGTAACTTGCCTCTGCTTAGCTAGCGATACCTTTTTCTTTATTGGTTTTTAAAATTTATCCTGTTTCACTACTAAGCGGGCGGAGCAGTGGGGAACAGCTAGTATATTATAAATTAAATAAAATAGCAACCATGAGCCAGAACGGAACTATAGACCATAACTTATTTTTTATTTGCTTAACTGTATTTTCCTTGGAAGCAAAGTTACTAGAGAAAATCTTATTTGTACTTTGATTAAATGAAATGTAAACAGTTTTTAATCTGTGTATGAACAGACATGAACCTATACAGAACATTAAGGTGGTACTAACTGTGCTTAGGATTGTTTTATGGTAATACAACTCATCCCCTGCCATAGCTGCTTTTCCATACCCCTTACAACAGACAATGTATAAGAAAGAATCAAAATTATTTAATATCTAGCCTCTTGAGGCGCAGTTTACTTGGAAGAGTTGCAAAATTTTACAATATGCAAGATTTCTATATAATAAAAACAGCATCATGAAACTCATGATCAAGCTATGTCTATATAGATTTCAGAAAAGTAACATGTATAAACATGTCAAGTACAAATTAGTATCTAGATATGTGAAAGAAAAAAATGAATGACACTTAGAGAAGTATCCAGTTATTAAATCCAAAATAAGTGACTCAAACTAAAAGAAGACACTGCTTTCATAAATTAATTTTTACAAACTACATACCAAGTGAACTACTGAATTCAATACCATTATTAATTAGAACTAAGAAACCCCATTAAAACTGTTGACTTGGGTGATTTGTTGCCTTGTAATTAGCTATACAAATAACATTTACATACTACAGATGGGTAAATGCAACAATGATCCTTTCTAATATTAATACAATGTTATATGAACAAGTATTATTTTCTAATTGTTTAATTTATAGTTTACTAGTGATGGGCAAGTTTAGATTCTCAAAGTGCTGTTAAACACCACCCTACAATGCTTCTAGTTTGATCAAATTTCAGTTGGAGACAAAGAAATACCACCTAACCATATAAATGAATGAATCTAAACTATAGCTAGAAATGTGCCTGGAACTCAAGTCAGCAGGCCATAGTATCTCAAGTATAGAACAACATCAAACAAATATCAAATAATAATAAATTACCTTGGCAAGTTCATTTTTCATTTCTTCTGCTTCTTCTTCAGTTAAACCAACAGGTTCTGTAGTTCCCATAGCTCCTTCAGCCGGCACATCTCGGATGCCTTCAGAAACTAGGCCTTTGTTGGGAGAGTTGAGGTTTATATCTACCAGCCAAAAGGAAGAAAATAATCTTTAATTCTGTTCTAAACTTGCAAAATTTTAAAACCAAAGTCAGAATTCTAGTTGAACTTGCATAATTAAAGTAGTAATACGATAGGGACTAGCAACTAAATTCATCTCATCTTTTCAAACACTTTTCCTGGTGGGGGTAACGACAGCAGTAGGCTAAGCAGGTCATTGGCAGGAAAGACCTAAGCACTAAATTCAGTGAAACCTTTTTTTATATAGCGATCTTCTACAAGAACAATGAGTACAAAAGAACAAATTTATAATCATTAGAACACTTAAAAAAAAAAAAAAAAAAAAACACTGAAAAGCGACTTAGCGGTGGAGGTAACCATTGTGAAATGAAGTCCTGCCCCTTACCCAAAAACACTCATAGCAATACATATGTACATATGTGTGTATGCATGTGTTCTTGACTGTCACTAGGTTGAATGCTTAGTTCTGACTCTAAGCTGAAACTTGGCACAGGCATGTGTGAATCCCTTAATGACATGACAATGCTGAATAAAGGAAAACAGACAAGAAGGAAAACAACCAGCTTTTGTCTAAAAGTGAACTGAAGGCAAGATACCCTGATGGTAATCAAATTATGGACAACACCCATTGTTAACAATCCTAAACTGCGATGGCTTAAGAATTATTTGGTGTGACTCAATAAGACAACCATCCAACGTAAAAATTGCAACTGCCACACCCGTCCATACATCCATTTCCCACACCCTAATACTGAAAAGATAGTATTTCTTGATTACAGTTCATCAATGGAAAAAATGGTTTACACGTTAATGTAAGATTTAAAGAAGCGGTTTACAGTATTTTAGTGAGAGAATTTAAACTGAGTTTTAGATTAAATACGTTACAGTATATGTTTGCATACTTAGCGCTTGTTTAAAGTTACAGGTGTTGCGAAATGCAAGGTTTTTAGCGTAAACAAGCATCCTACAGTTCTTTCCATATACTGTAAATGGTTTACACTTAAGTAAAAAGAGGCACTTTCTGCTAAATAGGAAGTAAACATGACAGAGTAACTTCTACTGTTAAATGCGCAGAAGCGACACCGATAGCAGATGTCTCACAACGAACGAAAAAGTGTAAATGTTAATATTGAACTAGCATTACATAAATATTCTCGGCTAACTTTTGAGGAAGATGAAGCATGGGCATTGCGCAGTAACAAACTATATCTTCACAAGTATTGGTTTTACAAACAAGTGAACAGGCCAGAAGTACAGCACATCGGCGGTAATAATAATAACAGCATCCCCATGTGCAGCTATAAAATAAAATTTCTAATCACAGTAATATGTCAAGTACCATTTACACGTGCTCTCGATATGCATAAATTAGATATATGTGTCGTTCATTTAAGTTAATGGAATTAAACGGAACGTCGGCTTCTAACTTGGAATTCCATTGTTAAGTGTATTCATGGGAAATAAAGGCTTCGAAAACTTATTAACTGCAGAGATTTTCTATTCCTAGCTCTTTAAGTCAGGTACTGCCACCTGGCAGGTACGCCTTTTTTTTTTTCTTTTTAGGAGCCAACACCTCGGCCTGTTTATTCATGTCCTGTGGTTCTGTATCCCAATTTCACCAACGACTGTTAATAACAAAAAATACCTTGGTTTGCAGAGTCCATAGCCGTCTCTGTTTAAACAGTATCTGGTCTTGAGAACGTCGTTAAAGCCCTTCACCGTGCTCTTCCAAAGAACAAATTCTTTTCTAGTAACATCAGCTGTTACAACAGAGCCGCAAAGCCTGCACCGCACCGAGCAACACAACCAATACAGGTACACCCTGCCAGCCAACCCTCTACGCAGCCTGCTTCCGGCGCGACGTGTTGACGTCACACTCCAGCGAAGGCCTGCCCTCTGCTCGTATATCTGGGTCATTGGAGTTCAAACGCCACCGTGACAAGCGCCTTCTTAGTTGTCTTTGTTTTGTGTTGAAGTACGTTTCCGTTGTCAACAGTCTGTGACCTGGCCCAAGTAATCTGCGAAGAATTAGCAAAGTTTTTTTACATTTAGGTGATTAGGTTAAAAATACATGCAGCAACGACTCGTACAATGCAGTCTCTGGTGGTTAAACCGGTTTGACATTTTTTAAACTGGTGTTCTTCTATTTGGTAAATAGTGGTGTTTTACAAGACAAGTTCTGTGGGAGCCAAGTAGGAATTTACTTGTTTACCATGATGTTTAGCCAGTGTTTGCGCTTGATGATACTGCATAAAAAAGTAAATTAAGAATTTGTGCGTTCATTGCAACACAAGGAAGAGCTGAAAAATAAAATTAATATATAGCTTCTTAGACCCTAGTGCAGTATATGAAATTACCAACTATCTTTAAACATGTATTACCTTGCATACTGTATACCTAAAGAATGCGCTTTGTTACTACACTTATGATGTATGCATATTAATATTTTCTGTACAGGTGATTATATGAAAATTTGTCATAATATGAATAAAACTGCTATTTAAAATGTATTGATCCACAGTTTATTATAAACAAACTTGATATGTGCTATGAACTTGGGATGATCTCATGCTAATCTGGTTTTACTATTATAACCCCAGTGCCAAGTGCCTTAGAAGGACTGCGTTTCTGCACTATTGAATTCTGTTTGCGACATTGCAAGCTTGCTGTTTTTGTGATCGCCCTGCCAATGGCTCTGAAACTGCTCATTTGCATTATAGAACGCCAGTGGCTGATGTAACCCCTCTCAATGCAACTCATCCGTAGACCCAATGCCAACAAAACTAATAGAAAGCTCAATGGATGTTCTGACAGCACCCTTTCTTATCATTACCAAATAATTCATTACTGAATGCAGTAGTTCCTGAAGTGTTAGTTGTCTAAGCATTACTTAAAAAGTCAGAACTAGACCCACATTGACTTAATAATTATAGACCCAGTTACAATTTACCCTTTCTCTCTAAAATACTTGAAAAAGTACTTGCCAATCAGCTTCAATCTTACCTTACGCATCACTATTTATTTGAGAAATTTCAGCCTGCCTGTGCACCGTTCATAGTACAGAAATTGCACTAACACATGTTGTAAATGACATTCTGATATCCTTTAATAAATGTAATTCCACGGCAATTATGTTGTTAGATTTATGCAAATCGTTTGATACCGTTAATCATTCTATTTAATACATAGGTTGGAAAATGACATTGGGCTTGCAGGCAATGTCCTTGCCTGGTTTAGTTCTTATTTATCAAATCGATTCCAGTACATACAGAAATGTGCAGACAGTACCCCATCACTATACACAGAAATTAAATATGGAGTTCCACAGGGCTCAGTACTGGGACCTTTACTGTTTTCACTTTACATACTTCCACTAGGAGCTATTATTAGAAAACATAATTTTCAGTCATAAGCAGATGACACCCAGTTATACCTTTCTTTTAGACCAAATTAAGTTTCTCCAATGTTGTCTTTAATTAGTTGTGTTAGTGAATTAAAGGAGTGGATGGATGAGAACTACTTGTCTTTGAACACAAATAAAACAGAAATGTTAATTATTGCAATGAATGATGCCAATCACAACAATATTTTGTCATCATTTAACTCAGTTTAAATAACCAGTTTTACTGAATCATCCCATAATCTAGTAATTACCTTTTACACTAGCATGTTGTTTAAGGTACAGATTAGAAAACTATCCAAAACATTTTTCCATCTTAAAAGTATTGGAAAATTAAGTATGCAGTATTAGACCCTAGTGCAGTATATGAAATTACCAACTATCTTTAAACATGTATTACCTTGTATACTGTATACCTAAAGATTGCGTTTTGTTACTACACTTATGATGTATGCATATTAATATTTTCTGTACAGCTTACTGATACTGAGAAATAAATGCATTTATTTCTAGTAGGACTGACTTCTGCAATAAGGTGTCAATTGGCTATTCAAATTGTTCATTATACAGCTTTCAGTTAATTCAGAATGAGGCTGCAAGAATTATTATAAGAACCAGAAAGTACAAACACATGACTCCAGTTCTTAAGTCCTTATACTGGCTCCTGGTTAAGGTTAGGGCAGATTTCAAAATCCTCCTTTTAACTTAAAAAGCCTTAAATGGTCAAGGTCCTGCTTACTTATCTGCACTTAGACACCAAGAGAGCACACAATAATATCTCAAGATACCCACCTGCTTATGATTCCAAGGATTAACATAATAACAGTGGGAGGGTGAGCTTTTACTTACAGGGCCCTGAAGCTGTAGAATGGTCTGCGCCCTATTATAAGAGAACCTGAAGTATCTAGAGCTTTTAAATCCAGACTGAAGACTCACTATTTCAGTTTAGCATACCCTGACAAGAGCTACTGACTAGCTGTGTATACTGCATCTCTGTTGTTAGCCATTAGTACTAAAATACAATACAATATTTATAAACTCTTATTAGCACTCCCCTATTGTGTTTCTCTTGTCAGTACCACTACTGTACTGCCAAGTTGTTTGCCTGCCTATGAAAAAGTCAATCCAAGTAAAGGAACACTGGAATCATGGGCGTCCTTTCATCAGATTACCTGGCCCAGCACTGACTCAGCTGTAGAATGGCCGGTATCAGCTTGTTGGCTGAGGTCTCCAGGACTCTGACTGGTCTGGCTTGTCTGACTCCTCTTCTACAATCTGTCTGTGGTTCTACAGTTAACTGATTGACATACAGTATATTGTTGTTTTTCATTTACGTTAATTAGTTTGTACATTGTTTTTGATGTATTTGAACAAATCTGTATCCTTTTATGTGATAGTTCTGTGTTTAGTGAGTGATATAATCTGCTCTTGTATTCAACGTTAAGAGTTGGGTTGCATCTGCACTTTGTGAGGAGCGCTGTGCAAGAACAAAGCAATTGTACCATTGTACAGTATTGTACAGTATTTCTGAGGTGGCAATGATAGACTGGCTATCTAGCTCTTTAAAAAGAATTACTTGTGTTCTGTTTTGTGTATTTTATTTACCCATTGCACACCCAACCTGCCTGGAAGGGGATCTTTCTCTGAATTACCCTTCTCGGGGAGTGTCAAAAAACAGGGCCTGTTAAAGTCCATTGAGACATTCTTTGTGTGATTTTGGGCTATATGAGAAATAAATTGTTGTTGTTGTTGTCAGTGCCATTACATTATATTATCCCTTCTCAAATATACAACAGAATGAGTAAAAAGAAAGAGAATTTCTGACTCAGCAGTCACTGACACAGTGAGGCATTATGCAGGCGTATTGCTGTTGGTATAAAGGAGCCCCAGTTGTGTTTCTTTTGCTGAATAATTTGTTGGTTGAAAGTACACTGTGTTAGTGTGTCAGAGAGGGGATGTGCAGCATTGTTCTTAATGGCACTCAGGTTTGTCTCATTTTTCTACTACCTAAAACAAAGCAGGTCTAGAGCCCATCTGATAACTGAGCCTACCTTTTTAATTGGCCTGTTGATCCGTTGGGCCTCACTTGAAGTGATGTTTCAGGCTCAGCATGCCAGAGTGTGGAAAATCACACTGGCCATTACAGAGTTGTAGAAGATGTAATGGACGTCACTAAACATGAGAAAAAAAGTCTGCTTTGCCCTTTCTAATATAGTTCCTCTGTGTTATGAGTCCAATCCAGCCTGTATGAAATTAAATAACTTTGAAAATTTATTCAAACATTACTATGCATTACATTATCATGTATACTGTATACTTAAAGAATGCACTCTGTTACTACACTTATAATGTCAGCACATTATTCATGTTTTCATCTTTTCCCACTACCATGTGGAGTCAATATTTTATAAGTTACGGTGGGATTTTTATGGCCTGATGCCTTTCCTGATGACATCCCTCCCCAATACAGATAATTAAATGAAAACTTGCCATAAAATGAAGAAAACTTAATTAAAACTAGCTGTGCCAATCGTCTAAGATGAGTTGAAATTTAAATAATCAATGTAGACCTCAGATTTAACGTGTACAGTGCAACACACAATGCATTTTTCTCTGTTGTATGACATTTGGTATGGGATTCGTAAGAGCTGTGTTAATGTTTGTGATGCGCCATCTATTGGAAAGATAGAGACACAGCAACCAGATAGGCAGACACTCCTTTAATTAAAGTGGCTGTATTAATCCATAATTTATTATAAGCAAACTTAATATGTGCAAAAAATAAAAAAGATACATCATTAATGTATATATTTTAATGGCCCTATAACGCTGAACTGGATAAGTGAGTAAAATAAAGGATGGGTGGATGTATATTTTACTGGGACACAGGGACATAGAGCTTATCAGGTGCAAGACAAGATCTAACCTTGGACATGTTGCCCAATCTTGCTGCTCATGCTTTTTGAATACACAATGGGCTGTCAGAAAATCAAGAGTACACCTTATGAGAAGGATTTAGGAGTCATAATGGACTCTAAGCTATTGACATCCAGAGAGTGTTTAGAAGCAATTAAAGAGGCAATCTGAATGTTAGGATATATGGCATGACGTGTGGAGTACAAGTCCAAGGAGGTTATGCTCAACCTTTATAACACACTGGTGAGGCCTCATCTGGAGTACTGGGTGCAGTTTTGGTCTTTGGGCTACAAAAAGGACATAGCAGCACTGGAAAAGGTCCAGAGAAGAGCGACTAGGCTGATTCCAGGACTACAGGGGTTGAATTATGAAGAAAGATTAAAAGAGCTGAGCCTATACAGTTTAAGCAAAAGAAGATTTAGAGGAGAAATGATTGAAGTGTTTAATATTATGAAGGGAATCAGTACAGTGGATCAAGACTATTCACTAAGCCGGGAGACAAGTAGCCACCCATGGAAAGCACGCCGGAAGGGGCGTGGATTCACTAAGCCGCCGACAAGTAAGCCGCCCATGGCGCACGCAGGAAGGAGCCACGCCCACCAACTCTAAGACCATTGGATACGACGACAACTCGCAGAGCCACACCCACCAACTCGGACGCGACGACTGGGAAAAAACGCCGTCATTTATGTTCGTCTGGGCTAGAGGCCACATGCATCTCTGAGCCACGTTGACTTTTCATTAGTCAACCTCAGTCGAACCTCGATTCACACAGAGGCAGCGTGAGAGAGACACAGAGGCACACAGCCACGCACACACGCAGGCAGAGCCAGAGAGAGACAGAGGCACACAGGCAGCAGGAGAGAGACACAGAGGCACACACACAGATAGATAGATAGACAGATACTTTATTAATCCCAAGCGGAAATTCACATTCTCCAGCAGCAGCATACTGATACAATAAACAATATTAAATTAAAGATTGATAATAATGCACGTAAAAAAAACAGACAATAACTTTGTATAATGTTAAATGTTAACGTTTATCCCCCCCCCCCCCCGGGTGGAATTGAAGAGTCTCAGAGTTTGGGGGAGGAACGATCTCCTCAATCTGTCAGTGGAGCAGGACAGTGACAGCAGTCTGTCGCTGAAACTGCTCTTCTGTCTGGAGATGATCCTGTTCAGTGGATGCAGTGGATTCTCCATAATTGATAGGAGCCTGCTGAGCGCCCGTCGCTCTGCCACAGATGTTAAACTGTCCAGCTCCATGCCAACAACAGAGCCTGCCTTCCTCACCAGTTTGTCCAGGCGTGAGGCGTCTTTCTTCTTAATGCTGCCTCCCCAGCACACCACCGCGTAGAAGAGGGCACTCGCCACAACCATCTGATAGAACATCTGCAGCATCTTATTGCAGATGTTGAAGGACACCAGCCTTCTAAGGAAGTATAACCTGCTCTGTCCTTTCTTGCACAGAGCATCAGTATTGGCAGTCCAGTCCAATTTATCATCCAGCTGCACTCCCAGATATTTATAGGTCTGCACCATCTGCACACAGTCATCTCTGATGATCACGGGGTCCATGAGGGGTCTGGGCCTCCTAAAATCCATCACCAGTTCCTTGGTTTTGCTAGTGTTCAGGTGTAGGTGGTTTGAGTCGCACCATTTAACAAAGTCCTTGATTAGGTCCCTATACTCCTCCTCCTGCCCACTCCTGATGCAGCCCACGATAGCAGTGTCATCAGCAAACTTTTGCACGTGGCAGGACTCCGAGTTGTATTGGAAGTCCGATGTATATAGTTACAGTTGGTGGGCGGGTCTCTGTTAGTTGCTTTTGTGAGCGGGCACATGACCAGGCAGTGTGTATGCTTCAAGAGCGAAGGTGGATGCGACAGCACCATCTAAGAAGAATCATATTTGTCATGGATGTGAATCACTGTATGCAGCGTGTAAAACAGTTTGCGAGGGGTATTCCATGGTCTTAGCAGTGTCTGTACTTCGATGTGAATCGATGTATGCAGCGTGTAAAACGCTGTATTGTATGTTGCCCTCTCCAGAGTTCCATCTTTTCATTCACCTACAGTCGTATCCTCAAAACCAACCACATTTGGACAACTGTGTCTTTCAGGAAGTGTTCACCCATCAATACATAATTATGCGGCGTATGCTACGCCGCGGGTTGGCTAGTTTTAAATTAGTTCATCAAGAACAAGTGGACAAAAGTTGGAAACTTGTTCAGGGTACATTTCGCACAAACATTAGGAAGTTTTCTTTACACAAAGAACGATAGACACTTGGAATAAGCTACCAAGTAGTGTGGTAGACAGTAGGACTTTAGGGGCTTTCAAAACTCAACTTGATGTTTTTTTGGAAGAAATAAGTGGATAGGACTGGCGAGAATTTGTTGGGTTGAAATGGCCTGTTCTCATCTAGATTTTTCTAATGTTCTAATGTTCTAATACTGGACCAATCTTGACCGGAAAATGAAGAAATATAACAACTTATTAAATATATTATGCTTAAGAATTCAAGAAGCAATCACAGTGAAAGAAAAGATAATAGTATAAAAAATCATAGTTTAAAAACATTGCCACAATAATCTACAAACCATTCATAACATAAACAGCTATTAAAAATCAAAAAAGTCCTTATTTTGATAAAAAATATTAAATTCAAAGAAATAAATAAAATAAATGGAACTATCCCTTCAAGAGAACATGGACTTTGCATACTTTTATAAAGTTCATTGTTGTTCCTCTAGATACTTCAGGTTTCAACATTCAGTAGTTTGTTATGCTAATAGTTAAATATATTTGCCATAGTATATGCCTGGTGGCCCCGTTTGCAGATGACCAATGACAGGTTTGTGTCCTGTCTTGGAAGTTATCCTGCCTTGATCCATGTGCAGGTGGTTTAGGCATTTGCTCTTATTTGACTCCAATCACAGTTACTTTGCCTGAAAAGACATTGAAAAAATCCTCATATCAAAATTTAAAAAGCTAATTTATTGAATTATGTTTGAACTATAATACTGTATATATAATATGTCATTATAAAGTATATATACAGTATGTTTGGTATTTTTTTTCTGCAATTCTGTTACTAAAGCATTAGAACAGGGGGCATTCAGCTCTTTTTTTAAATTAAGGTACTTGTGAAGAATCATAAAATCACATGGCTTAGGTACCCCAAGACACTACCTACGTGAGTTAAATTGGGTAACCGCTTGCAAATTCTAGAAGAAATGCTGTGAACAAACATGCTGGGGTTGCATCTTCTCATAATTGTTAGAAATTAATCTAATTTTGTTAGCCAAGTCTAACTTTACAGAGATTATGAGTAATTAAGCAAGTTGGTCTTTGAGATCAGAAAAGGTAAGGTAAGTTCTCCCCCCACTTTCAGTGCCACCCTATTTTCTTCCATGAAGTTTTGAACCCTGGGTGGCTAATGATACAGTAGCAATATGCTGTTCATAGAAATATAAAACATGCTGTCATGATTTGCTCATCCGGCTTATCACGTCTGTGCAGGAAAAGCCCAGGGGAAGTAGGTGAAGCAACTCCTGGACCTTCATAATGTATTCTTCTCACTCTTTTCCCAAGTGAAGCCAGATACCAAGGGCCCAAAGAACACCCAGTGAGGGCAGTGGCACAAGTGCGGCCCAGTCCACTGCCAGCTACATGACTCCTGGGAGACTGATAAGTGGCAGGGTCAGTGTACTTTAGTGTTAAGGGCCTCAGCTGTGCTCTAGGAAGGGTATGTGACTATATAAGTAAAATCCTCCAGTAACAAAGTGTGCGGACCTCAGCTCTGGATAGACAACCAAAGCTAATAAACTCTGGTAAAGAGCTGGGAACAGCTGGTAACTTAAAAGACTGGAATATATCATTATAAAGAGTGATGTGGATGTGAGCAACTGTAATAATTTAATTAACCTATTATATCTATTATGCTTAAGAATGCAAAATGTAATCACAATTAAAGAAAAGATAATAGCATAAAATCATAGTTCTGCCTATTAGATTGCCTAATAATCTTCCTATTTATGTACAGTAGAATAAACATCTTATATAAATACTATACAAGAGTTAAAAGATGATTTATTCCTATGGTTATTTATGTCACATGATTTAGTAAAATGATTATTCTACAAACTGTATGGTATAATAAAAAAAATCTAAAAAGTAAAGTGTTTAACTCTTTCCATTCTTCACTTATTCAAATAAATATATTTTTAAAAGAGTTTGAAAAGAGTTTAAAAGTTTGATTTTGTTTACATTAAAATGTACTAAACAGTTATATGGGAGTAATGTAGTTTTCACTTTTGTAACAATATTTTCGTTTAGATTTTCATTCTGCCTTTCAAGGTGTTGTGGTTATTTAATTCATTATTTAGTAACTAGCTGTGTAAGCCCATGATGTAAAAAGCCCGGGGTCCTAGAAACTATTAAAATCGTCAGAAAAAAAACAGAAATGTGGAGATGTCAGGTAATTGAAAGGAACTACTCTGGGCATCTCTCTCCTAGGAGGATTCATTTTCCCGACATGCTCACATCGCTTGTGTATTACCGGCGGGAGAAAAAGCAAAAGGGATACCGTTTTGCCAACGTTAAGAGAATTTGTCTTCTTCTGAGGTTTCGTTTTGCTGGCCTCGCTTGTGTTATTAGCGGCTAAGCGAGTTTTCTGTTTCCTTACCCCAACTCCACCTCTCACTTCCGGACCGGACAGACACGCACACTTCCACGCGTAGACGTTTATATATAAGACTAGTCATTTAGCCCGTTAAAATAACGGGCGCTAGAACAGCAGTGCATAAACATTAGTAGGAACAGTCTATATTAAATGGCAAGGGACTTTGACCTCATTCTTTTTGTTGGTCGTATTTTTCTTTCTTTCAGCCTTTCTTTTGTTGATGTTTACTTGCTGAGCTGACCGTTCTTCGTGGGCTGCCACCATGTATTGTATGTCTTTCATTTTCTGTGACAGTAATACTGTCTTGTACGGCTCTATTCAATAAGGGCGCGTAGATAATTTAGTTCAAATGGCTCTGGAATATGTGAAGAGCAACAGGTGCAGATCTTTATTTACATGCGCCTTTATTCGCTGCGCCCAATTGAGGTCGTCCTTTTGAGGCTCACCTTTTTGTGCGCGCCCTTATTGAAGGATACCTGTGCGCGCCCTTATTGAAGGATACCGTCTTGTACGTCCGCTGGCTTGTACGTCCGTAATATACCTTTAATTTTCTCTGGCGGTAATACAGGCGTGCGCGTCGGTAATATGCCTTTAATCTCCTCTGACAGTAATACTGGCTTGTATGTGGCTGTAATATGCGTCACTGTATTGTGTACCTTTAATTTCCTCTTGCAGTAATACTGGTTTGTATTTCCGTAAAACGCCTCTAACTTTCTCTGACAGTAATATCGTGCATAGTACCGTGCCCCGCGCATGCTCACTTCACCAGAAGACACCCACACACGGACACCTGGACGCACATAGGGATTTTATCCATATTACTAACCGAGAATGCTAAACCGGATGATGGACACAGGCACATCCGGCAATGGGCCGTAGCTGCAAAAAGACGTACTGCACAGGCGCAAAAAGAGTCCGCGAGAGTCGGCTGAGGAGCCGAGAAAGGCGGACAAAAGAGGGCGAGAGAGGTGGATGAGGGGCCGCGAGAGGGGGACAAGACCACAGAAAAAAGGAGTGAGCACAGGAAAAATGGAGAAATGAGGCGCAACGAGCACCGAAAAAAGGAAAAGGCACATAAAAAAGTAGTCAAACGCAGGCAAAGCACGAAACACATTGCACACGAAACTAGACCCAAAAAAAAAAAAAAAAAAAAAGAGGCTCGCGCACAACAGCAAGGCACCCCCCCCCCCCCCCCCCCCCCTACAGGCACCGGACGGGACACACACCAAGAGGGGGATTCAACAAGCCCATGGAACACAAAAAAAAGAACACAAAACCACCCCACAGACCCTACAAGCAAGGGACGGGACACACACAAAGAGGAGGATTCAACAAGACACAGGAACACAAAAAGAAAGAAGACGCTCGCGCGGCAACAATCCTCAACCCCCCCACACACACACACATCCATAAGAAGTGACACCCAAAGCCACATATTCTAAAGTGAACATCAACACCTTCACACTAGACAGCATAGGTGTCAGCATTGGTGGATCTCCTTACAATAAAGCACTATTAACTGTTCAACTGCAGAAAAGGAAACATATTAACAGTGACTGCGATCCTCCTTATTACTTATCCATATTTCGCATGCTGAGAAAGAAACAAGTCATGAATACACGGTCACGGGTACAAAACGAAAAGGAAAGGATAACAGGAACAAACACACGAACACGAAAGAAACAACAAAATAGACGGCTATGCAGCATAGGTGGATCTCATTACAATAAGGCACTATTAACCGTTCAACCGCAGAAAAGGCTCCATATTAACAGTGAGTGCAATACTCCTTATTACTTATCCATATTTCTAAAAGAAAAAATGTCTCGACTCCAAAAACGCAAAGCTCAACTAAAGCTTCTAACTAACTATGTACCTAAAAGTAAAAACTTTATGAACTGCATTAGATCCTACAATAGTTCATTTGCTTTTCCATCTACCGGAGTAAATATCAGGCCACCAAAAGGCAATGGCCCATACTGCTTTTGCATATGTGCACAAATGCTGCATCGCATTGGAACAGTGCACCCTGAAACAAATCAACAACGCAAATATGCACAAATCTACATCCTATATCCACATGACGCAATCTATCAATCAAAGTGCTGCATCGCAACAGGCACGGATTCAAAACGAAACACCTCCCGTCTCAGACATACGTTAATGGCAGCGAAGGCTACAACAGGCTTCTCACACAGCACAGGCAAATCGATTACAGCTCCAAAACAACACGTCCCAAATACTACACATGCAACAACGCGCCTCTCAAACGGCACAAGGAAAACATACACCAGGAAAATTTATTCGGATTAATGAATGTCATTTGCAATCATTGTCATTCAGTTCACTTCCCTGAAGAAACAACTGGCAATACAAGTTATACATTTACACGTTGTTGTCAAAAGGGTCAAATTAGACTGCCTTCTTTACATTCATATACTGAATATCTACAGAAGCTTATAACTGACGATGTACCTGAAAGTGAAATCTTTATCAACTACATTAGATCCTACAAATCGGTATCCACTATGAACATTAACGGTGGCACTGCACGTGACATCCGTCTTGAAAAAATGTTGTTTATTGATGAATGTTCAATGGCATGAAGTCACTTACTCAACACCATTCATAAACTTCTACAAACGTTTATGAATAATAATATTCGATTTGGAGGAAAGGTACTTTTATGAGGAGGAGATTTTAGACAGTGATTAGCTATTCTTCCAGATGCCATGCACTCAGCTATTGTTCAGTGCACCTTAAAATATGCAGACAATTGGCATTGCTTTCAAAAGATACAGTTAGTAAAAAAGATATGATGTCCAGAACCAGATCATAACAATTGCTTATTACAACTGAGAGATGGTACACTCACCAATACAGATGGACTTCAGCCACATATTATTACAATTCCTCAAGCCTTTATCTGCGACGACTTAGTTACAGACAGATTTGAAACAGCAATCTCATTAGACCAAATGCCCCTTTTAACACAACGCACTATATTATGTCCAAAAAATATTAATGTGGAAAACATAAATACCCAAGTCATTCCATTACTTCCTGGAGAGACACAACTCTTTCTAAGCTCTGACAAACTTGACTCTGATCACAACAATAACCATCTTAAATGACTTTACAAGTTCTGAGCTGGAATTACCTTTTACACTTAAACGGCGTGTACAAAGAAATTTTCAAATAAACCTTTACACTGTGCCACACACTTTATTGTTTGCTTTCTATTTGCATCATCTACACCGTCACACTATTCTATATCTCATTCATACATCACGCTCTTTGTCATTCCCAACACCAGGGGTTGGCGAGCGAAGCGAGCAGGGGGCGGAGCCCCCTAGTATATATAGATTAGTCTGTCTGACACTGAAGTAGTTGCATCCTTTCATTACTTGGTGTTGTTTTCCCAGGTGTCTACTCTTCTTGTTTCTAATTGTCATTATTTGGATACTGTGAAAGGAGAAAACTACACAGAAAGAGGCCAAAATAATAGGAAAACAATAAAAGAGAGTTAAGCATTTAAAGCTATACCAAAATTAGAAATGTTTCCAAATTTTTCATAAATGTGACAATCTTTTTGTAGTGCTACTCTGAATGCTGAATAAGAGAAGAGAAAAAATGACCAGCTAATTAAATAAGACCAGTTATTATCATTTGTTATCAGTGATGGTGAATCTGGTTGGAACAAAAATCTGCAGTCCCGGGGGGTCACCAGGACTGAGTTTGGCAACCACTGGTCTAGAGCCTTGCAGAGAGTATCAGAAAAGCACAGCCATGAACATCACTGAATAGTCCAGCCATCCACCCATTCATTTCCTGAATCATCCTCATTCTTTTTAAACTCACAGGGAGCTTAAGCTTAACTGAGTAGAGTTGGACAGAAGCTGAAGTCAACTTTAAAAGTTAAATAAACTGATTAATTGCATGATAAATTAATCTGTAGAAAATTAGTTAGGGAAAGTGGAAATTACTAATGATTTGAAAAAAAAAATCATGCCTTCCAAATGTAAAACCTTCAAGTGAAAAACTGAAACTTTTTAATTGTGATATGCTAGTTTTGTGGTGGAATTGGTGGGGGGTTTGATTTCCACATATGTAGACAAGGTAAGCACTTGATTCATTAATACTGTATATTCTAACAGGAACAGCCGAAAGAAGAAGAAGAAGTCTAATCCAACCTTACTGCTTTAATATTAAATGCTGTCAGATACTCATTTACCTTGTCCCTACATCTTTTCTTTTTAGCTTCTCCATATTTCAGAGAGGAAGTATTGTTTTCATAAAAAAAATACTTCTGGTTTTCAGTGGAAAAACATGTTCTGAAATGATGAGCTAATTTTTTAAACATTTTTAGAAAGACGTGTGTCTATGTGTCAGTTTCTTTTTGCATTTGCATATATATATATATATATATATATATATATATATATATATATATATATATATATATATATATATATATATATATATTTTCCGTCAAGGCATGCTGTGTGCTTCTTGAATTGAGAGGTAGTTTGATTCTTTCAGGTCAGTATACTGAGATGGGTTTCAAGTAACATGACCTACATACAGTAAGTAGATCCCTTATGTAAACTCATAACTATCCAGCCTTGTATTGTCTAATCTTGTTGACTGGATAGGCAGCTACTTATATTAAAAAATCGCAAGGCAATCTGCTGCCAGAGTCCATTTTGTTGATGACAAGTGAATCATAGCATCATTTACGTGTTCTATGTGAATGCAACATCTAGAAGTATTCCTCAGCAGTCATTCCTTTTACCCATTTTGTGTCTGACCCCATTCAAGAGCAGCTCCCTAAAGAGAAAGCATTTGGACTTGTCTATGACTGGATGATGTCGTTTGGTCCCCAGTGCTGCACTCTGGTAGTATCTTCCTATATTTGTATACCGCCTGCTTTATAACATCAACTAGTGAGCCTTAGCACTCTCATTTTTTTAGGGTCGTTGAGTATCTTGTTTGTGAATTTTGATCACTAATCAGCAATGGCTTATATTTGTAATACTGACAAAGTGGCATGGGATGTAAGGAAAAATGTGTAGAGACACTGGCCAACATTTGGCAAGACTTTGCTTAGAGTAAATAGAGCTTTTTTGCTGCATGACCAGTGATCTCACATGTTATATAACTATTACAGCTATTAATAATTTCACTTTTTAACTCAATTTTATTCCTCTCACAATATATCTGTTTCAACAAGTAAAAGTGACAAATTTAGGATACTTCATTCATATTTATTCATGTTATGACTGATCATTTTTCTTCATATACTTAGATACATTATTGAAGATCCCATAGCAGGTCAAAATACTGAGAATTATTATGTTCCTCTGCTGTGGAAATTATCATCCACAAAGTAATATGTTTGTAAAAAAGATCATATAAGGAGTTCCTTACAGTGTCCACTGTGAGTCATCTATCACTAAGGCACAAACTGACACAGATCAACCGTGTAAATGAGCAACCAGCCATCTGAGCTTAAAGAATTGTAGCTGTGGAGTGTTCCGTTTTTATTTTCTGTTTATCCATATTACTAAACGAGAATGGTAAACCGGATATGGACGCAGGGACCCGCCCGTGGACGCAAAAGACATAGTGCGCAAGTGCCACACAAAGCCTCCCCCCCCAGAGTGAAATGGGAGAGACTACGCACTTGCGCAGGCGCCACACAAAGCCCCCCCCCCCCCGCACCAGAGCAAAACGGGAGAGACTACGAACCGTCAGAGTAGGAGACAAAGTAAAACGTCATAAAGAGGTTAAAGAACAGAGACAAACACATGGAGAGCAGGTTACAGAACAAAGCCCCCCTCCCCAGAGTAAAACGAGAGAGACTACGAACGGTCTGACATGCCGCAAGCAGGATAAAGCGAGGTCAGAAATAAAACACAGAGTAGGAAACAAAGTAAAACTTTATAAAGGGATTAAAGAACGGGGACGAACACATGGAGAGCGGGTTACAGATGATGAAAACTGGAATGCAACAGCTTCAAAAAAACCTAGACACGAAACACATGCACACCGAGATACAGAATACAAAGGCAGAAACAACGACAGTTAAACGTCCACACCACACAGCGGAGGCAGACCCGGAAGGTGCAGGCGCCTACATCGTGCGTCGGAAGGCGCGGTAAAGTACAAAAGGCAAAGGCGCCTACACAGCATGGTAAAAACCGACATAATACGGAAGGCGCAGGCGTCGCCGCCATATTGTGAGTGGCACTAATGCGTGGTGAAGGGGCAGGAGGAGACATAGTAAAACAAAAGGAGTCAACGCCCCGCCCCAGAGTGAAACGGGACACACTACGGAGTCCACAAAGGTTCATACATCAAACCCGAGATGGTACGGACACGTGTCTAAAACCGCGGAAGCAAAACTGTCTCGGCTCCAAAACCAAACAGCTCAACAACTAACACAGCTTCAACACCGAGCCCGCATGGACAGATCTAATGAACGTGGACGCCTACAACGCGCGTCTCAAACTGCGTAGGCAAAGCAGGCACAGATTCAACACGACACAGCTCAAGTGACCGAGATACAAACACGCGCCTGCCTGGATATAATTAATGAACGCAGGCGCCTACAACGTGCGTCTGAAATGCCACAGACCAGGCAGGCACTGCTCCAAAAAGAAAGAGCTCGACTAAACGAGATACGAAGTGAAACGGGAAACACTACAGAGTCCGCAATGCTCCACAATGCACCGCATAATAGTTCGGAAAGAGCTTCGTAGTAACAGTGGGGAGACCCAGAGTGACACGGACGAACGCTCCGTATTAAACATACATCATCCTCACACGTCCAAACTATACAGCATAGGTGAATCACATTACAGTGATGCATTATTAACAATACGATAAACATCACAGTATCGCAAACAAATGAAAATTATTACTCGAAAAAGGGAAAATATATTCACCACGGACCAGGTGTCATTGAAACAAAAGCAGAATAAAGCGAGATCAGAAATGAAAGACAGTAGAAAGCAAAGTAAAACGTCATAAACAGGTTAAACGAGGAGGCCAAACACATGGACAGCAGGTTACAGATAATGAAGACCGGAATTCAAAAGCTTCAAAAACAAAAGCTCGACTGACCGAAATACAAACTGAAATGGGAAACACTACGGGGTCCGCAGTAGTCCACAATGCACCGCATAATAGTACGGACGGAGCTCCGTATTAACAGTGGGGGGCCCCAGGGTGACACGGGCGAATGCTCCGTATTAAACGTGCGTCATCCTCACACGTGGCTGCCCAGCGGGCACGGGTTCAAAACGCCGGGGGTAGGCAAGCGAAGCGAGCAGGGGGCGGAGCCCCCTTGTAAAGTGTATATACTGTATTGTGTTGGGGTACCCTTATGTTAAGGAAAAAAAAGATAATCCCACGTGTGAGACAGACCCACATTGGCATTTACAAACCACCTCTGTATGCCAGTCATTGGAAGATCTACATTTTTGGGGCCCTGAAGCTTGAACTGTTATGAGGGCCCCTTCGCAACCAGCAACAAGGTCTGGGTAACCACTGTTATCTTATTCAATGGAGTTGTTCCACGACAGCTCTCCACAAATTTTTTTAAAACTTTAACCACTACATTTCAGATTTCGATCAAAATTGCTGCCATAGTGAATTATACTATACATACAGCAGACACCCCAAATCTTTAAGCAATATAAACTAAAGTCTCTTCTGGGGCTGAAGCTTCATTCGTTTCATAGTCAATCCACCCCAATGCTAGTCTGAGAGGACAAGCCTTCTTGGAGCCAGTCATGCGCAGTTCCCTGGATGTTTAACCAGAGTGGGAGAAGTGAAAGGAATTTAGCAAAACGTTCCCAGTGTGTTTGATGGCAAGCAACCCAGTTTAATCCCACACTGAAAAATAATTTTGAAACTAGGAGCTGTTAACATTAGAGGTAACCTACAAAACTGGATCTCAAATTGGTACACCAGCATGTGGAAAACAGTACAGATTAGAGGAGAGGCTGCATGTTGGGTGAAGTCATCGTGGTGTCCCTCAGAGGTCTGCCCTTGGACAAATAATTTTTCAAATTTACATTAACAACATAGATTCTGATGTAGTTAGTAAACTGGTGAAGTTCACAGGTGACAAAACTGATGGACTGGCAGATAATGAAGAGGCAGCAAAAAGAATTCTGAAAGACCTGGCAATCATCAGAACTGGGCAAACACTTTGGAAATGCAGTTCAACATAGAAACATGCAAAGTGCTACATATAAGAAATTATAATTATAAATATAAAATGGGAGACACTGTCCTGAAGAAAGAAACCTCTGAAAAGGACTTAGAGGTTAACATGACACAAGATGCTCATTGTACAAGCAATATGCAGAATTGATTAAAAAGTTAAAATAAAATGTTAGGTTATATCAGGAAAACAAAAACTACTAAATATATATATAAATAGAACTTTATGCTCAGAAAATGTAATGCAACAGTGAGACTATATCTGGAGTTTTGTGAGCACTTCTGGTCACAAGTCAAGTTGGGGAGCATGCACTGGTGCAGCATGTTGCCACACCCACCACATGACGAAACAGCTCAGGATCCCGGTTGGCAACCCCCCAGGCAGACACGTGGTCCAGTCCAACCCTCCGGAAATGACCCTCTATCTGCCACAGCCAGGTGTTATGTGGACGACCCCTTGGCCTGGTCCAGCCACTCGGGGACCCAACAATGAGGATCCTGTGAGCTGGATCACCTTTGGGAAAACGTGCCACATGGCCATAGTTCTGTAACTGACGCTCCCTCACAATGCAGGTAATGTGCCTCATTCAGGACTCCATGAGCAACCGCTCTTTTGACACAAAGTCAAACCCAAGGATTTTCCGGAGAGACACAGTACCAAAGGAATTCAGTCTTTGTCTCAGGTCACTGGATAGCGTCCATGTCTCACAACCATATAGCACGACAGGAAGAACCAGGACTCTAAAGACTTGGATCTTCGTCCTTTTGCATAGATATCAGGAGTGCCACACACCCCTTTCCAGCAACCGCATGACCCCCCATGCTCTCCCAATCCATCTACCATACTACAAAAAAGGCATAGCAGCACATGAAGTTGTGCAGAGGAGAGCAGCCAAGAGCATCCCAAGGCTTAAAGACAAGACCTACTCTGACAGGCTCAGAGAATTAAACCTGTTTAGTCTCAGGCAGAAGAGGCTGTGAGGTCACCTAATCCAGGTCTTTCAAACTAACAAAAGCATTGACAAAGTAGACCTAGCAGGAACTTTTTGACTAACTGTTGAATCATGTACTCAAGATACAGTTAAGAAGTATCTGGGTGAGATATTGGAATATATTCAGTATTAGTTAGAAATGAACTTGATAGACTAAATAGTCTTCTCGTGATCAGATTTCACAAGGTCTTATACTAAACATACCTGACTCCCTAACTAGTGAGAGGGAGCTGCAAAGGAGATCTAGATTTCTGTGTTTGTCATGGTCTTTTAATAACAAGCACTATGCTTGTAAGGAAAGTTGATAAGAGCAATCAATACAAGGGCATCTTGACCAAAAATCATTGACCAACACTGAAAATATAGTTTTTTATCTGATATCCTCATCTGTCACATGAACTCTTGAACCAGACAGACGATACTTCATCTGAAAAAACCAGGGAAACACAAGCCAATGTCTTGGGAACATAGAGTATAACGGATGCCTTTGGTCAACAGGTTTTGCTTTTGGAAGCTTCTTGAGGTTAGGATGAAAACATGCATGAAGCCTGCTTAAGAACTCAGTAGTGGAGACAGCAACAAGCAAAATGTAGTTGAAATGTGATTACTGTTAGTTTATGCAGCAATCCTTGGACCCCACCAGTGGACACCACAAATGAGAGAAGTCTTCAAGTTAAAAGAAGGCTCCAGTAGTATGACCTTAAATTGTACCAAAACAACATGCTGGGCCAAGATGGAAACATCTGTAGAAGTAGCTAAAGTCCCTCATGAGGGATTAATTTGAGAGACCATGGAAAGTAACTTTCAGGTGGTCTCAGATAGTCAGACGGGTTCTGGCAAACCATGGCAGGAAGTTGACAAGGTTATTTTTGAAGAATGTGGGCAAATTATGTAAATAATTTTGAGGATATGGTATGACCTCACCAGCTTTGTGTAGTCACCACTGACGTTGGCTAAATGATGCTGCTGGCTATAAGCTGACAAACTAAGCTTCATCTGCAGAGCTACAGCTCACATTCAGTGTTATGGTAGGGGGCCTGAGCCTTCATTTTCCTGTTTTTCTTTTCCATTTTAATCAGCTTATACCTGTAATAACTTTATTCTCTAATGTGAGGTATACCAGGGATGATTCACTGGAAGGAAACCCAGGACAGTCCATGGGATAAATAGAGAGATTATGTCTCTAGACAGTTTTGGGAGTGCCAGGAGATTGAGAGAGCTGCAGAAAAAGACAGTCTGGTTTGACCTGCTCGGCTTGTAATTGTCGAGATCTTCACCAGGACATAGCAATATAGAAGACAAGATAAGAATGAAGATTTATACGCAGGTAACATGATAAAATGTCTGTAAAATATGTAAAAGAATTTCTAACGTGCAGAGAAAAATAATTTTCCATGCATCTGTTTTTTTACTACATGCTGCATCCTAATTCAGAAAAAATCTCTAATGTGTATATAAATGAAAGGCTTTTTATAAAATGTAGCCTGCCACTTACCTATCTATCCATCCATTAACCAATTTTACAACCCACGTATCCACTTCAGGATCATGGTGGCCGGGCTATCCTGGAAGCAGGAAACATAATTTGCCAGCATATACAGGGTTTAAGTCCACTGCAGACCTGTCATTCTGTTAACTGAAAAGTGACTTATGTTCAAGTTTTATTCAGAGCTTTTTTCATTTAGAATGTTTTTCTATTTTAGCTGACTGGCTGTTTTTTGGGATTTATACTGTAATTATTACTAGTGTAATATGGCAATATCAGCATAACAGCATGTATATCCTCTGTGCAAAAGTGCATTAAAATGGCCTCTAGGTGGCGCAAAGAACATGAAAGATAAGCAGTTTACCGTTGGGAACTGCAAGTTGGTTAACAAAATGACAGATTGCAAACAACCCGTAACTGTCATAGCTTCACTTAAATTTAAAGTCATAAAAAAAATAAAATAAATTTTGCTGTACTAATGAGATGTTGTAGTTGAAATCTGTGTAAAATTAAATAAGTTACAGCTGTTTAGGAAGTATTTGAGAGTAACAGATGGACATGTCATATACAGCAAGTGACAGGAATTGCTGCATTTCTGTTGATTTCACACCACTCTTTTTTAATTTTCTCAATTCATATTACAATGGGAGAGACACAGCACAATAAAGAACCGAGTCAAACTAACAAATCATATCTGTGAAATGCATTTTTAGCATTTCTATTTACTTTCCCACCACTCTTTAACATTAAAACAGGATAATCAGAGTTGTATGAAGATGACTGTTGCAGCAGTATTGTCCCATGTACACTTTTGTGGGTCAGCCCCTGTCTGTAGCCTTTACCAGTTTCTTGCTTTAATCATTATCTAGGAAAGAGTAAAACATCCATCCAGGCAATTCAATTCTTGTTTCAGTAGAAGGCAGCTAGAAAGCAATGGGTGCAAGGCGGGCACAAGCACTGGACAGGAAAATGCTTCATTATAAAGGAACATGCACCAAAAAAAAAAGCACTACTCCATTCCAGACACAAAGCACTGACATATACATGATGAACAAACCCCATCAATATGTTAAAAAGCTTTGCATAAGTGGCACCATCAAACAGTAAGAAAAAAAGCATAAAACACAAATGTTACCACAAGTTACGCCATAGCTTTTTGGATGTGGTATAGATGGTACAGCCCGCTGTCTTTGCCTTTATGTATACATGCCGTTAGTAAAGCTTTGTTATTATGTATATGGAAAGCAAGCAAAGTCTCAGTCATGCGTTACAGTAGTCATGTCCTTGCATATAGCTTTTGATACACGAAAGTTTCAGCTTTAATTTTCTGGGGAAAAGGGAGGATGTTTGACTTGAACGAATTCCCATGCTGCTCCTTTGCTAAAGGCATTCTTGTGGAGTACTGAGATATTTCCTTCTGCATAAAGAAAATTAATCATCACTGTCAAGCCTCCCATTGGGATCACGATTTCCCTGCACTGACAATACCAAGCGCTACTGTGTCAGCAGATTCTTCAAACTTCAAACCGGGCTGTTGATGTTTGATATCAAATTTTACACAATGCGTTATGTCTCACTACAGAGGCAGTTTGTCAATGAAAAGCACAATGGTGCCACTTACCTTCAAGTGTCTTGCATTAAGCTTGGCAACCATAGTCTTCCGCCGGTGTGTTCATGGAGCTTCATTACAGATTGTGTTCAAATTAAACAGAAAATGTCATCTTTTTTTTTTCTTTTCCATTGTAGTCAGCTATACTGTATCTGCAACTGTATTTTCTTCCTTACTGTTTTGTCACTTCATACTGTCAGTCTTCTCTGACGTACTATCACTTCAGCTTTAGCTATTTGAACTATTCCAAGTTTATCTGCTTGTAATTTATTATTCACAGAATTGTACTTTATCTTGTTAAGTACAGTTGTGTATTTTTTTGCTAAAGCTTTTTGTGGTAGTGTGTTTAATAAAAAGACATGATATCATATAAATAAATAATACATTCTTGCATTATGTGACTAACATCTTTTTGGGACTTGCAAAATGAAATATTCTTTCACTGAGACAACAAAAACAAGTTTATAATTTTGATTTTTATTAAAGCACTGTAAGAAGGACTTTTTTTTGATTTCTCCAACACCTTCAATACCATCCTGCCAAACGCAGAGATATGAAGATGGGGGAGCCTATGGTGTGGCCGCAGTTTGTGAGGCTCAAGGATGGCGTTTCTGATATGGATGTGATGAAACACTGGAGCACCACAAGGAAGAGTCATATCTCCTTTTCTCTTCACTCTGTACACTTCAGACTATAAATATAACACCAGGTCATGTTACATGAAGAAATTCTCAGATGACTGTGCACTTATGGGGTGTATTGATAAATGGGGTGACACAAAGTAGAGGAGTCAGGTGTAGAACTTTGTTTCTTGGTGAAAAGAGATTTGTCCACAATTTAACATTAGCAAAACCATGGAACTGGTTATTGATTTTTGCCATACCTATGTCTGGTCACTATTCAAGGAGTGGATCTAGAGGTGGTCCACTGCTACAAGTACTTGGCGGTCCACATCAGTGCCAGGTTGAACTGGTCTCATAACACAGAGGAACTATAGAAGAAAGGGCAGAGCAGGTTCTTCTTCCTCAGGAAACTGTGTTCCTTTAACTGTTTGAGGGCTGAATATTTTTTCCTAAAAACAGTTTCACAAAGAAATCAACATAAACCGTCTGTTGCTGCGTGCTGTGGCTGCCAGTTTTTCAAGAATATGCAGCAGGCTTGCTGCCAGGCTGTCTTTGCGTGGCTGGGACAAAGTTGCAGTACATTGCAATCTGGTTTCTACCTCTTATCATTGTTAAGTGGCAGTCCTCCCTGGCGAACATTGTCAGTACAACGATTATCTCGGGACCAATCAGCTGAAGCTGGAACCTCACATTCGTTTTCAATCACTTGTATCAAAATCTGAGTCCAACAAGTCATAGTCCAGTTCAGAGATAATAGGCAAAACGTTGTCCACGGAGTGTTTTGCTTTACACATTCGCTTTGATCTCTCTCCAGATGTCAGTGCCATTTTTGCCGTTGTTTCCGCCTTTCAAATCTCGGTCAAACCAATGAATCTAACTTTCCTTGTAGCAATGAGAGTCCAACTAAAACATAACAGTTAGTTTTGTTACAGTTTACAGTCGATTTCCATCGTCAACTCCTCCTTTTGACAAAAAAGTCAACATCAGCCCTGAAAGAGTTAATGTGTGAAGTGATCTCCCTCATAACCTCTAAAGCTCTGTGATGGCCAGTATGATTTTCTATGCTGTAGTATGCTGGGCCAGTAACATCACTTCAAAAGAGACCCACTGAATCAACAAACTAATAAAAAGAGCAGGCTCAGTTATGGGGCCCCATGGAGGTTGTAGTAAAGGAGAGAATTAAAACAGAGTGCCATTATGAACAAAGCTACACATCATCTCCACCACCGAGGACCTTCAGCCAACTAATCATTGAACAGAAGTGTGTTAAGAAACTCTACTGGGGCTTCTTTATACCAACAGCAATATGTCTCCCTAATGCTTCACTGGGACTGGGACTGCCAAGTCATAAATTCTGTGTGTTCATACCTTAGTGTGTGTGTGTGCGTTTGTGTATCTTTATCTATATATTTATTTATTTATTTATTTAAGGAGCTTCTGTAAAATGCCAAAAACCAGTTTTCCCCCTGGAGACAAATATCTATCTATCTATCTATCTATCTATCTATCTATCTATCTATCTATCTATCTATCTATCTATCTATCTATCTATCTATCTATCTATTAGTCTGGTGAATAAAAACATTTGAAGAGTAATCATTGAAGGTCAGTGTCAATTAGAACAGTGTGTGCGAGTAGACTCTATGCAAGGCTTTGCTTAAAGAGCTGTAGGATGGCTTCCACTTGAGGAACTGCAGTGTTGAGAGACATATTGTTAATCAGAAAGTCTAGAAATGACGTCCATCTGGCTATATGTAGACTTTGGCCACTGAATGTCTTTTTGAGGTGCACAGAATCAAAGTGGATAAATGGAAACTACATATGTTGGGGGTGCCAAAATATATAAATGGAATGGAAGATTGAATGATTTATACTGTATAAAATCACAGCAAACTCTCTTAACATAGCAAAGTACTCTTACCACACTTTCACCTTTGCATTCCAACCCGAGTTGTAATCTACATTTTACCAACCTGCATTGTGAATCACATGAATGCACCTCTTGAGCACTGTATCAACACATTTTAATAAGATGTGGCAAGAGGCAATGTGTCAGGTTTGTACCTGGCCTTGAAATAAGTTACAACCTGTGAATGGGGGGTATAAATAGGGTATTAAATATAGACATAAATACAGAATGAGCTCTCTTTATTGATATACAGGGTTGAGATCTTTGTTAGACACAGTAGCATGTCAGATATTCTGTATGTAAAGGTGTGCAAATAATGCATGCACATACAGATACCAAAATGAAAAATTAATGTAAGCACTGTAACAGCATCCAAGGTGCCAGGGTGAAAACGTGGAGGGAGGCCAAGCCCTGGCAGTACACAGCAGTATTTCCCAGGCTTGGGTAAAGGCATCCCACTTTGACACCACTGTAACTGAGTGGCTCATCTCCCACCTAGGACTGAATGTTGAATGTTACATTAGCAGTCTCACTGCACACTAGACATAAAAGTGACCTAAATGGCTAAGAAAAATGGTGGCTTCTGTTGATGGTATCATTGTTATGTGCAATAGAGATACTATTAATAATGTCTAACAGGCTGACATGTTCAACGTATCATAATACATTACAAGTACACTGTTAAAAATAATTTTGGTATATTGCCATTTCATGTTTCTTTACTGGGTTGTGTGGTTCATCTTAGCTCCATTGCTTGACAAACCACCATTTAATTCTGGGATGGGATCTCTGCATATGAATTTGGTTCTTTGTGCTTTGAAAAACTTCCTAACATGTAGTATGTAAACTGAAATCTCTGATGTATGGTGGACAATCTAGCTAGACACTAACAGATTAAGAAATCTAGAACTTAGCCTTTGTTATTGTATGCAGCAAGAGTCCTTTTAGAAAATACTGCAAAAATTGTAAGTTTATAGTTAGAAGACTGTTGTGAAAACCATATGTAAAATGATGTGACTAATATGAAATAAGAAAGGATTAAATTATTTTTTTTAATCGTTATTTATCCAAGAATTCATTTTCCAGCCATCTTAATCTAATTCCAGGATCAATATAGCCGGAGCCTAATCTACCATCAGGTGGAGGTAGCTACCCTGTATGAGTAGTACATTATTTCATGAAACATAATAAAAAAATTAACATCCCAGTGTAAAATTATTAGATATTGAGATTGTGTTGCAACCATTCTAAACTGTAAATGACATCCTTAAACTTGACATTCTTCAGGGCCATGATGTCAATGCTGCACTCTGATGCAATGTTTTTAGTCCAAACTTTGCTGTGTTCTCTTAGTTATCTTAATGACATACATATTTCAGACCCACAATGAACACACTGTTAATGATGTTAGGATACTTGAGCAGGCCGCAGAATCTCCAGAAGAACAGATGTTTAGTGGCTACGACGAGATGCATTTAATCATGCTGTGCTCCAGTGGTTGACCACAAACCCTGTGCAGACTAAACTACAAACTGAGAAACAAATGAGTAGAAAACTGAGATTTTTCTGTAATGTTTAATAAAAAAAAAAGAAGACCTTACTTAATTTGTGTAATCAAACACGTATACAACATACCTTGTGATAAACATTAGCAGTAAGTCCATCCTTGGACATCAAAAAAATTGAACTTCTTCCAAGGTAGACTTTCAAATGAAACTCTGGAGGATACTTTCTTCACTTCTCTGTTTTAAATGTCATCTGTTTGACTGGGACTTTTTTCTCTTTCTCTTTCCATTTTTTACTAAGATCATCTCATTTGTTTCTTTGATTCCTGTATTGCTCCTGATAAGCTACAGTTTTATGTGTTCATTAAGTTTTGCGCTAACAAGGAAAACAATTATTCTCTTTATAAAATGCATTTCACAGTATGTACCATTGCATATTGTAAGGTAACAGTGTAAAAGTTTAAAATAGCTGAAATATAAAACAACTAATAATAATAAGCAGTGTGTATTGGATTAATTACTCAACAAATGGATCAATTAAATAAAGCAAATATCAAATTACAAGCATCATGATCTTCGCCATCAAGGCAGCATAATGATCTGATAGTTAATTCTGCTGCCTCACATCTCCAAAGACTTTTGGTTTTGTCGCTGTCTGCGTGGAGTTTGCTCATTCTTTCCAAGCTCATGGGAGTTTTCACTCAGTACTTAGGTTTCCTCTACTGTTAAACACAAACCTGTGGGCAGCTCTAACTTGGTCCAGTATGAGTTAGTGAATGTGGGTGTGTGCCTGTAAAGGAATTCTCCACTCAAAATATGCTATTTACTCCGTGCAGTTTGTAGTGAAGGCCAAGAAATATTTTTAACCTCATGTTTTCATGGAGAATACACAAAAGAAAGTTTCTGAAAGAATGAGACTTAATGGTGACCAACGCTGGACAACAGCAAACAATATAAGAATGTCCTTGTAAAACTCATTACTCATTGTCTCACATGTGCAACCGAGTCATCTTCTGAGCTTGTCTGAGGTAAGCACTACCACTCCGAGACAGCATAGGGCGCCATGGTTGACTCTCATATCTCTCTCTTCACCCACAGCTTGGAGAAGACACCCACTTAGGGCAACTGACAATGCTCCTTCGAGTCTGGGAGGTATAAATGCGAGGCACCCCTGAAAAGTGATGTCTCATTCAAGAAATAACTTCAATAACGTCTTACAGAGCTCTGAAGCTGTGACTGGACGAATCTCGACACCCTATTGTTTTGAAGCCAACAGCTAAACTTGGTATTTGTTAACCCATGCGCTATCATGCGCCTGTTATTTTCAGTAAATGGGGTGGCCTGGTGCGCACCCCGACATTCATTCTGAGTCCTGTCCTTCCCTCAACTGACAACTTCATTTTGCATTATCCACATATCAAGTCATCCAGACGTATGCTCACAGTGTGCAAAAAAGCATGTATTTTTTGCTAAAGTATTGCTAAATAAATACTGTAACTCCAGAAAATAAAAGTAGGCCCCTTCACACCTGATTGTGTTTTTGAATTGAAGGCACACCTCTAATGCTGTCATTGATCAAGAGTCCTGTCTTCAATTCAAAAGTGAGCCCCTGTGTGAAGGGGCTTCCTGTTGTTGGACTACTTGTATTTTCCAGTTATTAATTTAACTTTAAAAACATTGTGCACATATGACTGGATGACTTGATGTGTGGATTATGCAATATAAGTAACGAGATTTTTTCATTGATGTTTTTATATTGTTTTACTGTGTTTGTTATATCTATTCTCCACAAAAACATCAGATTAAAAATTTTATACAGCTATCACTACAAACTACATCGGCTAAGTAACACACAAAAAACATCATTTATGGTGGAATATTCCTTTAATAGACTGGCTTCCTGTTTCAAGTCTGACACTGCCAGGATAGGATCTGGTCCCACATTGATCCTGTAATGGAAAAAAGAGGGCTCAAAAGATGGATGAGTAGTTGCAAGGAAAAATTTGGGGATATCCAAAAGAATGGCTGTTTGTGTCAAGCAAGGCTGTTCACAATGTCTGATTAGATCCAACTTTTACTAAGTTCTTTTTAGATTATTTAATTGCTATGGCCAAGTCCTTATGATTTCTTTTAGTCCTGTTCCAATTTTTGGCCAAGATTTTCTTAAAGAAGCTAAAATGCATTGAATGAAGTTCAAGTGCAGGGACTTCCTTCAGATCCTAACAGATACCTTCTTAAAGTGTCGCTTTTCTTTGACAGCCCTCATCATGGACCTGGTAAGTATAGGTCATTTTTGTGTTATCATTGCACTGTTGTTTAGTAAAACGATACCTTCAAAGTTCTTTCTTCCTATTCCCAGTTATATGATTAAACAGCAAAGATCACTGAAGATCTGTGTACTCAAAGTCATGGATATGTTTAATTTAGTTGGAAAGGAGAATACCTCAATATTTTTTCAAAGAGTTAAGTATGCCACGTCTCATCAAAGCAGACAGACACAGAAGGATTATTCGTCCTCCCATTATCAGAATTACTTATTCCAGTTCAGGGTCACAAAGCAGGCTATTTAGTTTGCATCTATTTAAAGGTAATAAACTCAAACCAATTGCCACTTTACAATTAGCCCATTAATTCTGTTCTCCTTTATAGTGTGGCTCACCCATTCACTTACCTATAAAACAGTTAAATGTGTTCCTTTCTTTATTGATCCCTTCATTCCTATAAACTTTTCAAAGAACCTAAAGCCTATCTCTTCTCTCAATGGTAGACTCAATTCAAAATTTTCCGGTCTGTTGTGTGTGTCACCTTTAAATACAACTCTAAACGTTCACATGATAAGTCACTTGAGCAGCATGTGATCCCTACCAAGTAAAACGCCTGCAAAAGGAAAGGGAAAAAGTAAATGCAGCGCCTGATGCTGTCATGTGGTGCTACTTCCTTTTAAACCCCCAGGTTATCATAAAATTCTAAACCATGAAAAGCTTTTTAAATGGATGGGCAGTCAGGAAACTTCTTTTGCTGCCTGTCCTATAATTTATTAAGACATCCCTGACTAAAATCCCATTCTTTGGCCTGTGCCAGCTCCCCAGTGCACAATCCTTAGCTCAGTGCTTCCACTAAACGCTATACTGGATGCAAACTTTACATAATAGTATCACCTGTCTCTGAAGGGCTTATCCCTTATAGGTCTCCTCATTCAATAAGGCCTACTTTAAATTGTTTCTCCGGTCATACTTACTTATTGTGAAATGAAACACCAAACAAGCATGTGCTTATTTAATTAGTATCTTTCTGACTGCCTACAACTTCATAAATATGCCTTATTTAAGCTCAGCAATCTAAAACATTTGACTTCTGTCTCATTCTCATCTTGCTATAGATCCAAAGACATAATAAGTTAAATTGAAACAAGAATAATTTACCTTTATCACAATTGGTCACATAACAATAGTTCTCTGTGTACAAGGGGGAGTTAGTTGTCCTGTCCTTTTTTACCTTTCTAATTCTTTCACTTCCCATTGTCTTTTTTGTTCTAATTTCTTCTAACCAGAGCAATAGTCAGCCTGCTCCCAACTCCATGTTTGTCTGTGCTTGACAAGCAGTCGTCATTTATACTCTACTGTATCCTAAGGATATTTTTCAGACAAACTAAAAATAATAAATCTAAGCCTTCACAATTAAAGGCCACACGTGCAATGTTCTGTCATTACTGTGGCAGAATGTAGATATTCTCCTTTTGGAAATCTCTGCCGACTCCTGCCGAGTTGAATACTTACGTTTGTTAACAGGCAGGGACCACACAGACGTCCATAAGCCATGGCAATGCAGTATATGGATATACTGGTACATAATTGGTGGGGTAGTTTGCTAACATGTTTATCTCTAGAGCGCTGTCATCATGCTACCTAGTAGTTACCTGTTTTGCCCTCATTCAGTATTGTAGATGCACTACCTTCCTAGTAGCTGAACCTTCATTTAAATTCACCTTTCAAGTCCAGGCTCGTTTTACTCTTGTGAAGATGCAGTCATTTAAACTCCACCTGGGGCAAACTTCCCAGCATTCCTTTTTCAGCCTTTCACAGTGTTGGTGCTAACAGACCGTAGATCCCTCATACAGGCCTTGGTGTCCCAGCAGCTTCATTCTCATTTATAGTGCCCAGATATCCAGTTAGTCCTTGGACTACCAACGGGATAGCAATGCCACAGTTGTTTACTTCTGGATTTCCCTGCTGCATCAGTTACAGGAAATACCCTAACTTAACCAGAGTGCCCTCTAACCTCCACATTCTTGAACTCTGTGAGTTAAAGGGCTACCACCACATAGTGGCAGTGTATTTAGATCCAGTTCCTGGAGATCACCATTGTGGTGCAGTAGCACTTTCCAATTTGGAGCTCTTTTCACGGGCTGAGTTTTCTTCTTCATTTTGGTGGGTGCAAAAAGCAATAGGGTTTGAATGAAAACCAACATGGGAGATCAGACAGGTATGCAACTGTTTAGGCGTGCATGTCCATGAGGCTCATGGCTTCCACAAGATGGTCAAGTATCAGGTTCACTATTAAAAAACGATAATGAGACAGGGTTGGATCCCACTAACCTCAAGACATTTGTACCACCGCTAAAAGAAAACTAAGAATCATTACAGTAAAGCCTTGGATTGCGAGTAACTTGGTCTCTGAGTGTTTTACAAGACGAGCTAAAATTTTTAATAAATTTTAACTAGATAAACGAGGGCCAGTGGTAGCGCTGCTGCCTCGCAGTTAGGAGACCCGGGTTCACTTCCCAGGTCCTCCCTGCGTGGAGTTTGCATGTTCTCCCCGTGTCTGCGTGGGTTTCCTCCGGGCGCTCTGGTTTCCTCCCACAGTCCAAAGACATGCAGGTTAGATGGACTGACGATTCTAAATTGACCCTAGTGTGTGCTTGGTGTGTAGGTGTGTGTGTGTGTGTGTCCTGCGGTGGGTTGGCACCCTGCCCAGGATTGGTTCCTGCCTTGTGCCCTGTGTTGGCTGGGATTGGCTCCAGCAGACCCCCATGACCCTGTGTTCGGATTCAGCAGGTTGGAAAATTGATGGATGGATAGATAAACGAGCGAGGTTTTGCAATACGAGTAGTACATGTACGCTTTGTCTGCATCAGCGTCACGTGATCACAACTGAGCTGATGGTTCTTCTCCCTCTCTTGCTGCGGGATTGTGGGTAATGGTCTCCCATTCTCGGTCTCAGTCGGCGTGCCTCACTCATATAGTCAACATCGGTACAAGCGTATACTGTTTACTATAGTATTGTGACCATGTGTGTGTGTTGTGACGTGTGAGTCTCTGTCTTGTACCCCAAAACACGAGGCTGAGTCTCAGTACTTTAGCAACACCAGCTTTATTCAGCTTGAAACAGGAACAGCACGGTTATTTATTGTAGCGGGATCTGCACTCTCCTATACACAGACAGCAGTCAGGCAGGGTCATGGCCAGGTTAGTGGCCAAGTAATCCTGTGCCCTGTGCATTTATAATTTTCCTTGCATCAACCACCAACGGCAGGCACTTATAGCATGTCCACGATCTTTTCAGATTCACTTTTTATAGCGAACTGCTACAGTGCTGGGAGCCTGCAGTTGCTTCGGGACGCTCTTCTGCGTGTCATCCCATTGGATGGGAATCCTAAAAGAGTTTAGAAACCTTACAGTGCGTAAAGCATTTTTAAAATTTTGTGTCCAAGTGTAGTGACTCGTCAGGCAAAAGCAACTGTCATTGGACAGGTTCCTTGTTAAAGTCGCAAAAAAACAGACAGCAGGGATTCCGTTAGTTAGAGTGAAATTCGTCCTAAACAATAACCCTCCTCTCTCTCGTCTCCCTCACACCAGCCATGATTCTTTTCAAAGGTAAAGTGCAGGTTAATTTGTTTTATGTATTTTTACTTTATATTTTGTATTCATTTTATATGAATAGTATTGGGTTGTGGAACGAATCATCTGAGTTTCCATTATTTCTTATGGGGAAATTCACTTTGATATATGAGTGCTTTGGAATTGCGAGCACATTTCCGGAACAAATTACACTCGCAAACCAAGGCACCACTGTATTTCCTTATTAGAGAATGCAAGAAAAAGTGCACTTTTCTTAAGCAACCATGTTTGTAAATGGGGTAAATGCTATAATTTGCACCAAGTCTGTATCCCACTCTACCATTTACATGTGGCACTTTCTTTTACTTGTCTGAACAGACAGACAGGCAGGCAGGCAGACAGACAGGCAGGCAGGCAGGCAGGCAGGCAGGCAGGCAGGCAGACAGACAGACAGACAGACAGACAGACAGACAGACAGACAGATAGATAGATAGATAGATAGATAGATAGATAGATAGATAGATAGATAGATAGATAGATAGATACTTTATTGATTCCAAGGGGAATAGAGCATCTGTGCTCTCTGCCTGTCTGTCTAAGATAGCGTATGTGTGTCTATGGGGTGGCAGTGTTAATAACATGTCCTCACAGTTTCAAAATCCGTCTGTCTGTGTGCTGTTTGCTCATTGTCTATGTGTTATATGGCTTTCTCACTTTAAATTGTCCCAGAATGAGCACATATTCCTGTAATAAACTGACATGTTATCCAGGGCTGGTTGCTACCTGCATCCAATATTGAAAATAGAGGCCCTCTCTGTTGCTCTCAGCAGTAATAAATACATGTTCAAAACATTAAGGGTAAGTTCTGTATATTTACACAATTCATACACAAAAATTGTACTTTCAGTCAAAAAATTCTTCTGAAATCTTAACTAGCCATGCACTAGTAAGTCCAACCATTTGATCATGTAGTTCACATATTTTAGATCTTTGCTTGCCTGAGCTTTTATAGCATGCAAATAATATTGATAAACTTGCTTTTGTAGTTTCAGGTGGTGTTACTTGTAATGGCCAAAAACAGCAATGGTGGCTCTTTTGTAAGACAACACTGACTAAGGTCCTTGTGCAAGGCGTTGCAAACATGAGATTGCGATCATTACATTTCCTGTTTGATCAAAACCCTTTAACTCTTCCATCCATGCAACACGTTTTGCACTTATGGCTGCAGAATCTGCTGCTGACTAATTTCTGACTACAGGTTCACATTTACTCTGCTCCTTTGAGGCTTTTGAATCTATTTTATTTCCAGCTAGGAAGTGAATCTGATATTTTCCATGAAAGCACAATATTGTATTTTTCAAAGGAGGTTTCAGGAGCACACGTTTCCAGAAAGTAAGTTATAATTACTTTATGTAAAGGAAAGACAGGATGTTGTAACTGCCCTAGATATATATATATATATATAGGCCATAACAGCAATTATGTAAGCTCGCTCAGCTTTAAACTTACTATTTGCCCCTTTTCAGTTCATTTATTTTTTTTACCAGTTAGTACTAGGGAGTTGTGTTAGCCATTATGGATGTAGTGAGAAGTCAAGCAAAATGACATCTTTTATTGGCTAACTGAAAAGATTACAATATGCAAGCTTTCGAGGCAACCAGGCCCCTTCTTCAGGTAAAGATCCATCCATCCATCCATTATCCAACCCGCTATATCCCAACACAGGGTCACGGGGGTCTGCTGGAGCCAATCCCAGCCAACACAGGGCACAAGGCATGAACCAATCCCAGGCAGGGTGCCAACCCACCGCAGGACACACACACAAACACACCCACACACTAGGGCCAATTTAGAATCGCCAATCCACCTAACCTGCATGTCTTTTGACTGTGGGAGGAAACCAGAGTGCCTGGAGGAAACCCACACAGACACAGGGAGAACATGCAAACACCACGCAGGGAGGACCCGGGAAGCGAACCCGGGTCCCCAGGTCTCCCAACTGCAAGGCAGCAGCGCTACCCACTGCGCCACCGTGCCGCCCTCAGGTAAAGATGTACCAGGCAATTTATACCACCTGTAAGAGCTGCAGGGGAATATTCCCACTTGCTGGAAGCAAAGAGAATAAGGTGGGAATTCACTCCAGAAAGGGGTGACTTTGCATAAGTCCTTGTAATTTTCTCTTTATTCACACTTGATACCTAGTTTTGATTTCTTACTCCACCCCAAACTAAGGTGCTCAAACAATGAAAGTTAACAGAAAAACTCTTTTGTTCCAGATTCATTTTCTTAAAAATAACATTTTAATATATCATCATTTACAAAATACCATATTCTAACTTGGTGGCGCAGTGGCAGTGCTGCTTCCTCGCAGTAAGGAGAGTTGGGCTCCTCCATGTGTGAAGTCTGCATGTTCTTCCCATGTCTGTATGGGTTGCCTCCGGGTGTTCCGGTTTCATACCTCTGTCCAAAGACATGCAGGTAAGGTGAACTGACGATGCTAAGATGGTCATGGTGGGTGTGTGCGCTCGCGACTAGCACCGTGTACTGGGTTTGTTCTGCCTTGTGTCCTATGCTAGCTGGGATCAGCTTCAGCACCCCTGAGATCCTGGTATAGATTAAGCTAATTAGAAAATAATGTGATATATGCTAATTTTACCTAAATAATTTCCAAATGGAGGCAAAACTACTGATGATAAGAAAAACTTCCTAAACATATCATGTCAATGTATACTAACCAAGGAATCTGCAGACCCCCGTGACCCTGTAGTTAGGATATAGTGGGTTGGATAATGGATGGATAATGGATGGATGGATGGATGGATGGATGGATGGATGGATGGATGGATGGATGGATGGATGGATGGAATCTGACTGCATAGGAGTTGTGGACACCACTGCAAAACATGAACTGCATTCTGTGCTACATACGTAAATAAGTAAAAAATAGATAAGTAAAATAAGTAACTCACTCACTGTGAGGGTGCACGCAATTCCGACTCTGTGACACATACACATTCTCAGATCCACTTAAATCCACCGCCAGTCCATCACAGGGCACACATATTAACATCTGGGATCAAGTCAGGATTTCCATTTTATCTGTACATCATTGGGAAAGCCAACACAAAATTAGAGAGGACATGAAAATTGCATACAGACAACAACCAAACACAGAGTTTGTACCCAGGTTGCTGGATCAATGAGGCGGAAGGGCAAACCATTGTACCGTTGTGATTTCCTGCTACAAATTTAACATAAAATAACATTCACAAACCTTCAAAATCCCAGTTTAGTGTTCATATTTTACACTAATCACATAGGCATTGCATCTTGTATTTGATTTTTAAACATTTCCAGAATTTTTTTGGTCTGGTTTATAGAGTATCCATTAAAATAATTTCTTACAGGTCTGTCTAGCCTTGATTTCATTTTTTCTTCTGATTCTCAGTCCTGTAGAGCTTAGTCTGTAATCCTACACCATGTAATGTATTTATATGCCACTGTCTGACACAAAAAGATTGAGTTAAAGTGGAATTTAGCCTTATTGGTGGAAAAATACACCTAGTAAAACACAGATAAGCTGGCACCCATCAGTAGTGCAACAGCCACTCAAACAAACATACAAAATCCATCCTTCTTCGCAGCCACTGCAAGATTCAAACCCACAAATGCTTCTACTCGGGCATACTATATATCACTAGGACACAGACTGAGAGGCAGAGGTGATCAATATATTAGTGTGTATTAGAAGTGTTTTGGTTGCTTGACAGCACAGGTCTGGTCCAGTGTGTGTTTATATCCCCAGTGCCCTGGCATCTTGTCTTAGCTGCTTTTCTGCCATGTCCTTGTTCCTATGTGCACAGGCTCACTCCCCCTTTTTTAGTAAATATAGAAAACAGATTATTGATACACGAGAAGAATAACTGTTTTGACTTTTCATCTAAACAACAAAGAACAGAAGAAAGGCCTGTGCTTGAAGTGGAACCCTACCAAAAGGTGAGCACTGGCCTACTTCAAGCACTGAATAAAAGGGACATGTAGTAGTGAGGTGTGGGGCAACAAACCAACAAAGGTTATTATCAGACACTTTTGCCAGTTACCTTACCTGACAAAAATAAAATAAAAAATAAATATATACAGTGGACCTGGTGGGGCAACCTGGGCTTATTTTTGCTTCTTTCTTTTTATGGCTGTGTTTTAGTCACCTATATCTTTTCTGCATCTCCTTTCCTGTGTATGCACAGAGAGTAACCACAATCTCTTCCTTCACAAAACGAAAAAAAAAAAAAAAGTTATCAGACCCCGTGTTTGTTTTCTGGGCTGAAGTCATGACCGTGGGAAGCTGCTAATTATTGCAAAGTCTGTCCTGATTTCTGCTTGCCTAATTCGGAGCACCATATTAAAACATAGACCTGTTTAATGAGTACAGACAAAATAACCCTACAATACTTTAGCTACCCAAAAATAAAAACGACAATAAATGTATGTTAGAATTCCGTACAACACACTAATGAGGTCTGATGATGTATAATGAAATCAAATACCTGTGTTAAGATCAGAACATACTGAAAAAGAATTATTTATTTTTTTCAGTTGCTTGTTGTTGCACTTATAGTCGTGAACCTGACAAAAGATGTCCTTGTGCATGCGCCCTCTACAACACATTTGCTTATGCTTATGATTCCAAGGATTGATAAAATAACAGTGGAAGGTCGAGCTTTTAGTTACAGGGCCCCTAAACTGTGGAATGGTCTGCCTGCTACTATAAGAGATGCCCCTTCGGTCTCAGCTTTTAAATCCCGGCTGAAGACTCACTACTTGAGTTTAGCATATCCTGACTAGAGCTGCTGATTAACTGTATAGACTGCATCTCTGTTGTTAGTCATTAGCACTAAAACATAAGCAATCTGATAGTTATAATTTGTTATTAAACTTCACTTATTCTGTTTCTCTTCTCGGTACTCAAATGTGGCACTTGGTGCCACGGCCCACCTGCCAAGTTGTTTTGCCTGCCTAAGGTAAAGTCATCCCTGATGGAGAATTGCAGGAATCGTTGGGTAGAGGGGTCTTTTCATCAGATTGGCTGGCCCAGCGCTGTTTCACCCGTGGAATGGAATTGGGAGAGGCAGCATGATGGATGAGGTCTCCAGGACTCTAAACAAATCCAAATCATATTGTGTGATATCATCTACTGTTAAATTCTGCTCTGTACTTGTAATAGTTCTATTGTACTATTATACTGTATTTAGGATTACTTGTGTTCTGTTCTGTGTATTGTATTGCATTGACCCCCTTCTCTTTGACAACCACTGCACACCCAACCTACCTAGAAAGGGGTCTCTTTTTGAACTCCCTTTCCCAAAGTTTCTTCCATTTTTTCCCTACAAGGGTTTTTTTGAGAGTTTTTCCCTGTCTTCTTAGAGAGTCAAGGCTGGGGGGCTGTCAAGAGGCAGGACCTGTTAAAGCCCATTGCGGCACTTCTTGTGTGATTTTGGGCTACACAAAAATAAATTGTATTGTATTATATTGTATTTGCATTTCTGACTGCCTTTTCATGAAATGTTTATTAAGAGAAGAAAATAATTGGCTCTGTCTAATATAAAAATGTTACTATTTCAAACCAGGCAGTGATAGGTTCTTTTCTACTACCTGGTATCATTTCAGATATTCAGGTCCCCACAAGTCTTGGATATTTCAGTCAGCTCCATAAGTGTTCTCACTGTTGCTTTTCATCTCTGGGCACCTGGGTCTGAATTCCAGCAAGGTTGCTGTCTGTGTGAAGGATGCAGGGTCTGCACGTAAGTTTCCTCTCAAATCTTAAAGGCCACCATATACACTAGATTGATTAGTGACTGTGAGTACATTTTAACTGTATCCCCCCATTCATACTTTGATCCTGCTTAACCCTAATGAGAGGGACAAAGATAATATACAGTTTAAAGGTGCCATGTGCACTGGGACAAAGACTCCATTGGAATACTGTTTGCTGCAGCACCTGTCCCTGTCTTTATTCCCTAATAAAGAAAAACTCCCTACTGGCAGGTGCCCCTTTAAATCTTTTATCACATTTAAAGTTAATTGAAAACTCTGCTGCAAGTGTCCTTACATGAACCAACAGCAGCGAGCACATCACATCCATCCTGCTTCTCCTCCACTGGCTCCCTCTGTCTTACAGGACTGAGTATAAAATTCTACAGGGAAATTCATTCAAAAGAGGCCCTAAATATTCTGTAATAACTCTTGCTAGGACAAAGCAATCTGAACAAAACAATGTGCAATGTACTCCTCAGTATATGGAGCTACAAACAAGCTGGGATGCCCCTGCGTCAGGGCGATGAAGTAGGTGCCGGACAGCCGTTACGATGTTTAACCTCCATTTACAACTTCTGGGTGCATACCGCCCATACTCTTTCACTCAGTCACTCGACTTCTCATCAGGATGGTGGTGTAAAGTATTGAGCAGCGCGTCTTCATGGTGCAAACCTATTGGGTCACCAATTTGTTTAAGCGATGTCAGAATCAACTGGATGATCGTGAGTTAATGGAAGGTTACTTCCAGGAATATGGAGCAAGATGTCACACATTGGCAAGGAGCATGGCAGACATTGAGTCCTTCTTCGGCGACAGGGTAATTTCAAAGGGGCTTTGGCCACCATGGTCAGCATATCTGACACCACCAGACTTCTTCCTTTGGGGTATGCTCAAAGGGAAAGTCTGTTGGAACAAGCCTTGCACTGTGGAAGATTTGAAGGAAAACATCCAACGTGAAATTGCTGCTATTCTCCCCAAGACACTTGCCGATACATTTAGGAACATGGAGCGCCACGTCGCAATGTGTCTGGCAGAAAACAGAAACCACTTCCAGCATTGCATGTATTGCAATTGATTACGCATACGTCAAGGTATATATATCGTATTTTTTTGGTTCAGATTGCTTCATCCTAATGGGAGTTATAACAGAATATTCGGGGCCTCTTTCGAGTGAATCTCCCTCTATTAATAACCTACACAGCTTGCACTGGACTACATCAGTGAACTTCTCCATCACAATGCTCCCATTCCACCCTGCCAACACTCTCTTCTTCACCTCTATTCTACAATCTCCATTACTCTGTACTGTTGATCCCAAGTATTTAAACTCATCCACCTTCACCAACTCTACTCCCTGCATCTTCACCATTCTACTGACCTCCCTCTCATTTACACTGAGAAGTTAAAAAAAAACTGTATGACTTTGGGGAGAACCGACAGCTACCAGATCAGGATCTAAACATAGAATCTTGGATTTATGAGGCAGTGACACAAATATCAGTCCACTATGTATTTCTCATAAAAATATTACATTTTTGACTGTCATTTAAACATATTCAAGGCCATGGTGTGGCCACTGCCTATTCTAGCAGTGTTGGGTGCAAGGCAAAGCAATCCTAGTGCACTGAAAGCCCATTCACACACAGCGTGCCTATTCTTAAACAATAATCCCTTGCAATTGTTTCATTTTAATTTATCAGTAACACTAGTAAACATCACTTATACAGTAAAAGTTTATGGAAAGATCTGTCACAACTCTCCTCATATTATTTACAACATAAACCTGACAGTGGGCTCATGTTAGCTTACAAAACTAAATTGTGATATAATGCATGTTTAAGATTCATGACTTAATGTTCACCAGTGCTTAGCAGCAGCAGAGAGTTATGACAAGACGGGAGGAACTTATAGTGAAATTAGTTATTAATATAGTTAATAAAAATAACATAAAAACTGTTACCTTCTGAGGGCATAATTATATAAATGAAATCAGCATGCTTGTTTCAAAATGACATTTCCAGTTTCATTTCCTTCTTGCCTGGAAACATAAATTGGGTATGAGCTCATTTTAGTACATCTGGGGAGGAGGTGGGGGTGGGGGTTGGTTACAAAATGCAATATAAAATTATAAATACAACAGTTATTCTTGGGTATTTACTGTATATTAATTGCATGTATGCTTTTCTCACACTTGCCATGATTTAGTCGTTTTTGCAAAGCTATTTGTCTTTATTACACAGTAGATGTTTCATGAGCCCTTTAGTTTAATACCTCTCTATTATATAAAAAAGTCCTTCGACGCGACAAGACTTTTTGGAGATGAGACTTTTTGGAAGAGAGATTTTTTTCAAGTCCCGCGAGACAAGACTTTTGCCTTGAGATTTTTTTCAAGTCACGCCCTCCTCTCAAACAGTTTCAAACACGCACACGGTCCTCTCACCTCTCATTCGTGTGAATGCTTTTGTTAGGCGCACTTCCTGTGCTCTCAGCTCTTATACATTTTAACATTTTCCTCACTTTATGTTCCCAATTAAAGAAGACATATTATGTCCAAATCTTATTGAAGAATTTCATCACGAAGGGTTATCAACATAAAAAATGAGTACAAGCGCAATCCTAGCATCGAGAAACAAGGAAGTCAAATGAATTAACGGCAAAAATGTCGATCGGTTACACATTAAATTGGTTAAATGCGTATCAATAGACTATGCTGAAACAGTTGGTGGTGAAGATGAAAACAACAGTTGACAATGTCCCAAAGAATATCTACAACCATTAACACCATTTGGTCTTACAACGCACGAATAACTGTAGAAAGAAGGATGTATCCAAGAAAGGTAATGTAGTACATCTTCTGCGGATAACATTAGACAACAATGGAGATCTTGATATGCCATTTGTATTAAAATGTTAACAGTTTCTGGTTAGAATAGCTTTTGAAAAGACAATTAACAAATCTCAGAGCCAAACATTCGAAAAAGTCATTTTATTTACTAGAGAGAAAGAAACGAAATTCAATCACGGGCAGTTATACGTTGCATCGATGCATATGTAACAATTCCCATGAAAATAAAAATCCGTTTAAATTGTACATCTGCATCCCCATACGTGAGTGGCAGAACCACACAGTGGCTAGCGCATAGCACAGGCAAGGGGGTTGGCGAGCAAAGCAAGCAGGGGTCGAAGCTCCCTAGTCTTACATAAACATATTTCCCCAGAAATGATCATATATAGTACACTTAACACTGATTAGCTAGACCCATACTTAAAGAATTTACAACTGACATACAGTTTTGTGAATCTCTGGGCTCACTGTTTCATGGTACACCTCTGGGTAAATGCACTACACACTCTCTAGATGTTACATTAAAAGCTTGTTCTTTATTGGGGTTAGATATTGATTTATTTAATGACTAGCCATGCAAACTGTCAAAGGTAGGTAATACAAAAATTTTAAAATGTTTGCTATCTCTTGCCCTTCATGGACTTTCAGCACCTTTCCTCTATACTCACGTGTATCTGAATTGTTCTTCACTGACGCCCCGTCTCTCCAGCACATTCCCGTAAAGTTATTTGTAATACTCTGTCATTAGCTTTAAGGTGCCTCTTTGCATCCCACGTATGCCATTTCTCCTCCTTGTGTGTCTCACATTTGCACTTCTCCTTTCAGCTCAACACCAAAGCCCAACTGACCAATCACACCAAAGCCAAACTGACCAATCAGATTGTTCAGAGGGACTGGACACCACACTTTAGTGTTTTATTATATACATAGTAGATAACATTGTGTTTTAAGCTACATTATTAACAAAATGCAAGCTAAAATAAAACATTCAATAGAAAGAAGAATATCAGGAAGTTTTCATAAGTATTTTACAATCTAAATATTACACTGTAAGAATACTTTTACTTTTATTCTACTTCAGTGCATTATGACAATGATACATAAAGTGCTTCTATATTTTAAATTGCCAAAAATAAACTTCTAATCCCTAACAGTGCCTTTGCTGTGAATATAGCTCTATTTTATAATGCATTTTGCATCATTTTTATATTTTACACAAGAAACTTGATGTTTTGAAACATGCAGGGCACCTGCTAAGCTGTTTTTTAAGACAATGAAGATCATCCGAGCCTCCTTATTTCAATTAAGATTTTAAGCTGATCTACAAACCTCTGCGCACTAAGTCACATTCAAACTGTTAGGAAGTTTCCTTGTGTCATTTTCAAACCCACTTAATCCAGAGCAGGGTCATGGGGGGTGCTGGAGCCTATCCCAGCTATCATAGAGTGAGTGTAAGGCAGGAACACACACACACACACCAAGGCCAACTTATAGTCACCCAACATGCTTTTCTTTGGACAGTGGGGGGAAACCCACACAGACACAGGGAGAACATGTATAATCCATGAAGACCTGGGACGGGAAAACCTGTTCTCCTTACTGAGTGGCCGTAGTGATACCACTGCACCTCTGTGACACCCAAGTTTCAACATTTCGTACCAAAACAAACATTGAAATGATCAGACTAACCCTAACCGTAATTTTTTTTCATTTAGAGTGGCAGAAATAAGCCACCAAAAGCCCTGGTAATCAAAACATGAACAAGTGTTTGTCAGTTTTCAGAAGAGCAACCAAGCATCTATATTCTAGTTTGAAATGAATTCACAGTCCAATATTACTTAGATGGTAAACTCTCTAAGGTGCTATCAAACAAAAATCATTATTTCTGTTTAAAGTTCAGATAAGGAACGTGTATCCTCCGTTTGTTATAAGTTTGCACCATTTGATGTTACCTACTGATGCAATGCAATCAGAAAACAGCATCTGGGTGCCTGGAGAAGTGAACGACGTGAATCATGCAATGGTCAAAATGTTGCATAAGATGAAACGAACAGATAAAAATTAATAATTTAATAAATATCTGTCAAAAATGCAAATAATAATATAATGATGATGCTAAGGATATCTACAATTTAATAATTTCTCGATGGTCTTTATTGTCCCACAGTTTGGGAGAAACTACACAAAATGGCATTCTAAAAAAGCCATAGATCTGATTACAGAGAAGCCCAGATCAGAAATGGCTAAAAAAGAGTTCAGGATATAGAATTCTCCATAGGAGATTATGTTCCTTAATAAACTGTCTACTTATTGCCACTGTTTTAAATGTTATAGTTGCAGTTGCTGCAGTCTGGATTCGATACACAATTCAAGTGTCCAGTCATTATGAGGTTAGGAATACTCATACTGGGCACTAATGCAACTAATTCTTTGTCATCCAAATTCGATTCGTATATACAGTATGAATTTATTTGGATTCAGATAGATTTCCCACCACCATAATATATCAACCTTTAAATTTGGACACGGTCTCAGTGACTGTAAATGGAATTGATGTGAGAATTAAAATTCTGATACCTCTGGTTTTCTTATTATTGGTGGAAAGAAAAATGATCTTTTCAGATGAAATTGATTCTAATTTATTAAGTGGGTGTCGTGTAAAAATACTTTTTTTCCTCTTAAGGTTGTGATTGAGACCTTTAATTATTCAGCTAACAAAATGTATTGATTGACTAGAGCTATGCTGTTTCTAAATTCTAGGAGGCATTTTCTGATATTAAATGAAAAAACATTTTAAACTTTATCACTAATTTCATATTAGTTATTGCTGGTTCTTGCAAAGCATAAAAATAATCAATGAATTACAAATATGATAGTGGGGAAATATAATAAAAATAACTTGTTCTTTTTTCTTTCTCTTCCCCCAAAAAATATACTTCTCAAAAAAATTAAAGGAACACTTTTTTCATCAGAGTATAGCATCAAGTCAATGAAACTTCTGGGCTATTGATCTGGTCAGTTAAATAGCAGAGGGGGTTGTTAATCAGTTTCAGCTGCTTTGCTGTTAATGAAATTAACAACAGGTGCACTAGAGGGGCAACAATGAGACGACCCCCAAAACAGGAATGGTTTAACAGGCGGAGGCCACTGACAATTTTCCCTCCTCATCTTTTCTGACAGCTTTTTCACTAGTTTTGCATTTGGCTATGGTCAGTGTCACTACTGGTAGCATGAGGCGATACCTGGACCCTACAGAGATTGCACAGGTAGTCCGACTTCTCCAGGATGGCACATCAATACATGCTATTTCCAGAAGGTTTGCTCTGTCTCCCAGCACAGTCTCAAGGCCATGGAGGAGATTCCAGGAGACAGGCAGTTACTCTAGGAGAGCTGGACAGGGCCGTAGAAGGTCCTTAACCCATCAGTGGGATCCGTATCTGCTCCTTTGGGCAAGGAGGAACAAGATGAGCACTGCCAGAGCCCTACAAAACGACCTCCAGCAGGCCACTGGTGTGAATGTCTCTGACCAAACAATCAGAAACAGACTTCATGATGGTGGCCTGAGGGCCCGATGTCCTCTAGTGGGCCCTGTGCTCACTGCCCAGCACCATGGAGCTCGATTGGTATTTGCCATAGAATACCAGAATTGGCAGGTCCACCACTGGCGCCCTGTGCTTTTCACAGATGAGAGCAGGTTTACCCTGAGCACATGTGACAGACGTGAAAAGGTCTGGAGAAGCCATGGAGAACATTATGCTGCCTGTAACATTATTCCGCATGACTGGTTTGTTGGTAGGTCAGTAATGGTCTGGGGAGGCATATCCATTGAGAGATGCACAGACTTCTTCAGGCTAGACAACGGCACCTTTACTGTCATTAGGTATCGGGATGAAATCCTTGGACCCATTGTCAGACCCTATGCTGGTGCAGTGGGTCCTGGGTTCCACCTGGTGCACGACAATGCCTGGCCTCATGTTCACCTCATTAGGAGCATGCCCCCCTACCCTGACATTGACAGGCATGCATACAAGAACGTGGGGGCCATACAAACTACTGAGTACGATTTTGAGTTGCTGCAATGAAATTTCAGCAAAATGGACTAGCCTACTGCATCATTTTTTCACTTTGAATTCATCCCACTGTAGGTTGATAATTTTCATTTCCATCAAATGATGTGAATTCCTTTCATTCCTAACACATTACCCAGTCCATATCAGTATTGATATCCAGCAGGATTTTTTTTCCCATCGAGATCTGACCTGTTTTCAAAATGTTCCTTTAATTTTTTTAGCACTTTATTTCATCAAACATACCTCAAAGCTCAGTGTAAACCATTCTAGAGAGGTAGACAGTATGAGAAACAACCACCAAATAATTAGATTTAGCCATCCCACTAAGTTTAGTGGCCGGATAAGAAAGGTAAATTTTGTTGCAAGACCAAATGTTGCTCTGAAAACGTTAGAAGTGTATAAGTTATGAGGGTCCCAATGTTTTCTCCTTTTAATAGAAATCTGAAAAGAATACAGTTTAATAGTTTTTAGCAAAATGAATGTCTGGATACTTAAAAATAATATAATCTAAAAGAACTTGTCATATTTTCGGTGGAGTCTCTTATTTATGCTGATTCATGCCCACTGTAAGTGATGAGCTCGTGTTCAGGGATGGATGACACTTTCCTTCATTCTTGTTTGCTGCTTTCATTTCAGCTCCAAGCTCTCTATCTTTCTCCCCACAAAAACTGCATTTCTCTGCTTCTATGGCTCTTTTTAAAACACACATACTGTTTTTCTGACATACTGTTCATGCACTCTCCCTGATGTCAGACAGAGATGCCCTAACATTTGAGGTCTTCACTTACATTATCATTTAGAATATGACATGAATGCTTCAAATAACAGAATAGCAAATACATATAAGAGGCTGTGCCGTTTACAATTTCATTTCCTAATGGAGAATTCACTTTGCAAGCACTGAAGTACTCTGTGATCTGCTGTCATAGTGAGCTGTGATACTCAGTGTGAATGAAAGAAGTTTTTTTTTCTGCTCCACAGTTTAAAATTAAAAATCAAGCAATTCACATTATGATTAAAGTGCACATTGCAGAATTATATTTAAAGGTATTTGCAACATTTCAGTCACAACATGTAGAAATGACAACACTTTTTCCACGTGGCCCCCCTATTTCAGGACACATAATGTTTGGGACAATTGTCGTCACAGGTGTTTATGATTCCTCAGGTTGTTTCTTTGCTTCATTAGTGCAGACATAAGATACCTCGGATTGCTTCTACCTACAGACTACCCTTGGGGTTTGTCATTGCCATTGTTCAAGAGCTGTGCCAATGAAAGATAAAGAAGCCATTATGAGGCAGAGAAACAAGAATAAACCATTAGAGACATTGGTAAAACCTTAGGATGACCTAAATCAACTGACTGAAACATCATTAAGAAGAAAGAGCAACCTGGTGAGCTTAGTAATCACAAAGGGACTGGCAGGCCAAGGAAGACCTCCACTTTTGTTGATCACAGAATCCTCACTATGATCAAGAAAAAGCCCCAAATGCCTGTCTGACAGATCAGAAACAGTCTTTAGGTGGCAGATGTGGATGTGTCAGAGACGACTATCAGCAGAAGACATCATCAACAGAAATACAGAGAGCACACTGCATGGTGCAAAGCATTAGTTAGCCACAAAAACAGGATGGCCAGATTACAGATTGTGAAAAAGAACTTAAAAGAGCCTGCAGAATTCTGGACAAAGGTCTTGTGGACAGACGAGACAAAGATGAACCTGTATCAGTGTGATGGCAACAGTAAAGTGTGGAGACAAAAGGGAACTGCCCAAGATCCAAAGTAAACAACCTTATCTGTTAAACATGGTGGTGGGGGGTGTGTTATGACTTGGGCATGTATGGCTGCACACTTATCTTCACTGATGATGGAACTGCTGATGGCAAATGGAACAATTAATTCTGAGGTGCACAGAAACATATTATCTGCTCAAGTTCCAGTTAATGCCTCCAAACTCATTGAACGGCACATCCTACAACAAGGTCATGAGCCCAAACCTACTGCTATGACAACATAAGAGTTTATCAAAGCTAAATACTGGAAAATTCTTGAATGGCTAAACCAGTCACATGATTTAAATCCAAATGAACAGGATGAAGCGAAAACCCCCAAAAACAAGCAGCAGCTGAAGATGGCTGCATTAGAGGCTTGGTAGAGCATCACCAGAGAAGACACTCAGAACCTGATGATGTCAATGAATCACAGACTTCAAGCAGTCATGGCATGCAACGAGATATACGACAAAGTGCTAAATATGACTGCTTTAATAGACCTGCTATTGTGATGTCCCAAACATTATGGTGTTTAAAAGTGGGGGTCCATGTATAAGAAGTGTTGTCATTTCTGCATGGTTGTATCGAAAATGTAAATACCTTTAAATTAAAGCCAATAATGCACACTTTAATCACATCTGAATTGTTTGATTTGAAATTTTAAACTGTGGAGCAGAGGAGTAAATCAAGAAAAATGTGTGTTTGTCCCAAACATTATGGAGGGCCCAGTAGATTAGGAATTGAATGGCATAGTTAGCACCAGGAACCTTACATCTTTATGGGTTTCTACCAGGACCTTCAGGTTCCTCTGTCATCCCAAAGGTGCTTCTAATGCTGTCTCTTAATTGCCTTAGTATAAGAGAGTGTGGCTTCAGGTGCCCTATGTTACAGTGGCATCCCACCCAGGGCTAGTTTTGGACTACGAGGGTAAGCTGTAACTTCCATTGACCTGATTCTGAAAAAACAAGAACAATGAGAAAGTGAGTGGCTGGGAAGGTAAAATTATATTTGGTATGCTAGCTGTGTTTCCAAGTAGCTAAGACATTGCACTGCACACAACAAAGTTACTGGCTACATCATTAACCATGATTTATTATGCGAACCTAAGCCAATTACCTAACCGACCTCTTTAAAATTTGTATATACATAAAAAGCTGCCCTAGAGTTAAAACAAACAATTAAAATGCAAGGAATCTGCGGCAGACAGTAAGTGATTAACTTGTTTTTCTACTTTTTATTTATTTTGTAGTGATCCTCATATCCATGATTTTAATGATTTTGGAATATTCAGTATCCTTTCATTTATCCATTTATTTGAAAGTACTATGATCAGTGAGCTGAACATGTCAGACGTCAAGGCAGGAATCAATCCTCAGACACACCCCAGTTATAAAGACCGCTATACTTAAACATAGGGTACAATTTAGAGACAACATTTGGCTAATCATTCGTATATTTAGCAAATATCAGGAAACTGAAAAACCGGTGGAAAAATACACAAACACAAGAAGAACATTTAAACAGACTGCCAAACAGGTGACTCTGGTGAGTCTCATGACGCATGATTACTAACCTGCCTTCCATGTCAGCCTGTAGAGTGGAGGAGGACACCTCTGAAGAAGAAAAAATGAAAAATGTCCCCTTCACTGCCCACAATCCCCCACTATATAGAAAATGCCACCACTAGAAGGCAATGTTCAGTGTGAACCAACTGCAGAAGAAAGCAGATCAGATAAGAATGTAAATGGCACATGAATCAAGCAAAACCAAGTTTTACCTCCTTGAGGGTTGATCTGAACTTTTTCTTTTCTTGCCTATGGCAGTTAAATGGGGTTTCCCCTTGTGTCTCTTGTTTCTTATACATACAAGACGACCCAAATCCTTTATAGCTCTGAGGCAATTTTACACATATGCAGTTACAGTACCATGTCAAAGTTATTTGTTCTATAATTCCTGGTGTCAACAACAGACAAAAAGGAAGCAAAGTAGAAAAGATGTGAATTAACTATGTTAAAAAGCTAGATGAAATTACATGCCCCTGGCTAACCAAACTACTTTTTTTCAGTCAAAAACCACAGGACAAAATGTTTTTTTTTTACTTAATTACACTGCTATGTGCCTAGAAAACTATCAAATAAAAATATAGAAAGCGTATTGAGTAAGCACAGAAAGGTCTCAGTGGATATCTTATTTCAGATCATTGGGACAGAACTCCTCGGCAGTTGCTTGTCTTTTCAGTTGGTGTAAAACCAATGCTTTCTTGTGTTGCTTAAAAGAATGGTGTGACCTTCCATTAAAATTGTTAAGGTAGGAATAACAATTGATCAGACTAAAAGAATAATTAGACAACACTGAATGTGTTAAGGAGTAACAAGTAAGCCCGCGATTCGCTAGCGAATCGGAAATCCAAGAACGGCAATCGGTTCCTGTTACGTCCGATATCTGAATGGATGACATATCATGGAGGGTGGGTGCATCTGGGTGGGAAGCCGCTGGGTTAGAGTCTGTGACCGTTATGTGATCTATATTACTGGCACAGTGGATTAGAGCAAGTGTAGCTCACAGGTTGTGTTGTTTGGGCGCCATGTAGTGACTCTGGCAAGCTGCTGCATTTTGGGAAGCCGCTGCGTTTGACTCTGGGGCAGGCGCCACGGTGCATTACGATGTGATATTTGGGCGCCACCTACTGACTCTGGGAAGCCGCCGCGTATTGGGAAGTCGCTGCGTTTGACTCTGCGGCAGGCGCCACCGCGTTTTGGGACGCCGCTGCGTTTGACTCTGGGGCGGGCGACAAACTGAATGACCGTTATGTGATCTACATTACTGGCACAGTGGATTAGAGCAAGTCTAGTTTACAGGTGGCGGGCTCGTTGCAGTGCGGCAGTGCGCATGACATCCAGTGTACAACCCTCTCGTCCATATTACTAACCTTTCTGTGGCTGTGTCGTTAGCTATGGGCGGGCTCGTTGCAGTGTGCGTGCGCTTCAATGCACCCTGCGCCCTGCGTCCATAACCTTCAGTTAGTAATATGGATGCTCACAGATGGAAGTACACATTCATCCATTGTTTTACCATTGTTTCACTATGTATTCCTTGTATTGTACATGAATGGGGTGTATAGAGTTTAAATCAGAGGTGACTGCTCTGTCACAAAATACATTTGTCAAATATGTACTGTTGTATTTACATTGCTACTGCAAAGACCATGCTATAACGTGTTCAACGTCATGGCTAGTTCATTCACAATCAGCAATAATTTTTTGCAGGCAGTCTAACGTGATTATTTTTCTCATACATTCATTCCCATGGCAGCACGATCCATTAAACCCCACTGAAATGTAGCTTTACTGGACTTCAATGGCACTTCAGAATATACTTTGTCTTCAGTGTAGCAAAGTTAGATGTTTATTGGACAAATGCTTCAAAATGTCATTTCCAGGGATGCTCAGCATCTCTGGGAGTAAATGGGGCAGTGGCTGGCCAGGATGCTAGGCTACTGCATGATTATTGGAGGAACTGTTGAAGCAGCTGGACCTCTCTTTGATTGACAGCATTTTGGCATCGGAGCATTTCAAGTTCAGTCCCATGCAGATTTTTGGTAAGTGAAGTCGTGAGACAAGCTGCTGCTCATAGTCTGTTATTTGCTAGAGATATAGGCCACTATTTTCATTTGTATATATCCTACAGTAAATAAAAACATAAAAATAGCATACTTGAGTTTGCTTCTTGTTTCAGTTTAGTAAAGTTTGTTTGTTTTATTTTAAACTAGGTCGGAAATAGCAGGCCAGCTAGCTAGCCGTGCATAATGGCACAGCGCTAATATTGTTGACCTGGTTTTGGTGAAACCATTTGATAGTCTTCCTTATGAGGAAAGATTCAAAATTAAACAGCAGGGCAGATCAAAGTCCAAGATTGATTTGGTTCAAAAGTCAGGGAAAAATAACCGGGGCCTCATGTATAACAGTGTGTGTAGAATTCACACTAAAACATGGCATATGGACAAAAGTGGAAATGTGTGTACGCACAAAATAATTCAGATGCACAAAACCATGCGTAAGGCCAACATCCACGCACTTACGCTCCATAAATCCCAGTCAGCGTGACAAGTAACACACGTGTACGCGCCTGCCACCCCACCCTGACTCCACCCAGAATTACATCTCTTTGAGTATGCAAATCAATATAAATAGCCCATTACATTCAGTGTTTCGTGAAGACAATGGAAAAATGTGGAAAAAAAAATTCAGCGTATACAAAGTGGAGGCAAGAAAAACATACTATTTTTTTGCTTAAGCAGTGTTATAAGCAACAAAAGGAAAGTGAAGGAGTGATAAAGCGTGGTGGAGACACTTGAAAGTTGAAGTTCAGAAAGTCGCATAGTGCCTGAAATTAAAAAGAAGTGGTCAGATGTCAAAGTCAAGGTGAAAAGGTGAGTCGTAGCCCACTGTCATAATGCCATATGGAAGCATATTAGGGCACAGAAAATGAAAAAAAAATTATGGACACAGAGAAGAAAAAAAGGTTGAAATGTAGACTTTAATCTTGAAACTTAAACTTTAATCTCGTAGTTTATTTTGTCATTAAAGTAGAATGTCGTAAACTTCCTTCTTAAAATCAATGTTTAATTTACTAGAGTTTCACAGATCCCATAACTAAAGTAGCATGTGTTCCCTGACCAAGCCATTAATCACTACGTGCTTCTTAAACGGGCTTTCTCTTTCATAAACAGGAGCACACAGGCGCTGATCTCCACACAGAATACATTTCATTCATGATATTACAGCTGTCTGAACATTTTAGAATAGTAAGATGTATACCTAATATCATTTTCATGATGAAATGCATTAAAGCATGTATTAAACATGTGGGGGCACGATGATGCAGCGGTAGCGATCAGCTGACACCCCATCCAGGGATTGTTCTTGCTGTGAAAGGGTGCTCCCGGACACAGACAGGCAAACACGTTGCAGTCCATCACCACACGTTTATTTATACAGTTCACTATTATATACACAGTCTTATGTGCACCACACAACAAACCCCCACCGACTCCCAAAGTCCAGGCTTCCAGCAGCCACCTTCTTCTCCTCACAAACACAACACTCAGGGCCTCTCCTAGCCGCCTCCTCTGACCTCGTCCACCTTCTCTCCCGACTCCAGCCTTGATTGTAGGGTGGCGGCTCGTTATATAGGTGGCTGATTGAGGGCCACACCCGGCCACCTGCCACATTGCCTCCCGCAAGATGTTGCTGGGACATGCGCAACACTGAATGGAATAATTTAATGCAGCAGTACTGTCTCTGTCAAACATACCAACCCCCAAATTCCTGTCCCATTTTCTTTCTCCACGTAACCAATCGCCACCCAATGAGTTCCGTAATAAATGTAAAGCCAGGTGCAAGCTTAGAATGCAGATTCTTCAAAACTTTTTTCGAACATTGAAAAATCTTTGTAATGCATGTTTAATAATTCTATCCATCCAGGGTTGCACCAGTCCAGGCAAGCATCAAGCACGAGGCAGGAACAAGTTCAAATAGACTGTGGCATGGCTGTGTGGAATCCATACAGATGTTGGTGGCTTTCTTTAGGCAGCGTGTGCTATAAATGTCCTCCAGGGCTGGAAGCTGTATCCTCTGCGCTCTCGACATAAGCCGTCTAAGAGCCTTCACACATACAATGGGTTAAAATACTCTGAGTGGTCCACTGAGAGTAGCAATGCTAAAGAAGCTATGGCATTATATTGTTACAGAATGATTACAATCAAGTGAATTAAATTTGCAGTTAATTTTGATATATTTGATAAACCCCATGTCACTGATGCGAATCTGAAAAAAGGGAGACCACACAGAAACAGTAGCACTGCTTTGACGCTGGGAGCTGCCAGTGTGCAAAACCAACCAGAAACGTGCGTACGTAAGGGGGGAAGGCTGCTGTGAGAATGTGTGTGACTTTACGCCAAGTTTAGTTTTTATACATCATGATGTGAGTGTGGAAACGGGTGTATACAACATTTTTGTGCGTATACACCGTTTATACATGACACCCCTGGTATTTTAAAGTCTCCTGGTATGACAAGGTGAGCTGACTGACTGGAAGTGCTGTGACAAAGAGAATGTACTGTTGGCTATGCCTCTTAACAAAACCATCTCAGGTTGTTTGGTCAAAAGTGAGTTCTGAGGATCTGGATAACTTTGACAGGGCTTACAAAAGACATGAGAAAAGCAATGAACACGTAAGTTCGTGTTAAGTTGTCTTGGCAGAGTCAAAGTAGAACATGCAATTAACGATGGTGTTCGCATTCAGGTGGTAAAACACAATGAAACAATGGAATAAAAACTAGTCCTTTCGTAACCACCATCAAAAGCTGGCATTCAGCGGGCATGATGAGGGTAGTGAATCTGCTAACAAGGGGAATTACAAAGAATTCACTGAGACATTATCCAAATATGATTCTTTCGTGGCCACACACTTCCAGTCATCTTCTGTGTTTTCTGGCATGTCCCACTCCATTCAAAATGATTTCATTTCTGCTATTGCAGTGACTGTTGTTGATGAAATCAAAGGTCAAGTTCTAACAGCTCCTTTTAACGCATTTGAAGTAGATGAGGCAACTGACATTTCATGTCATGCACAACTGTCTGTCATAGTTTGATACGTTGATACTGCAGATCAAATTCAGGAGAAATTTGTTGGATTTTTTTTTGATGTATCAGAGGAGCGAGATGTCCAGTCTGTCTTTGATGTTTTAAATGAAAACATGCAGGGCTACAAATACAAAGATAAACTTGTCGCTCAGACCTCTAATGGGGCTTCTGTCATGGCTTTCTCTCTGAATAGACTTCAGCCCAAAGTTAAAGCAAAAGCCCCCAATGCAACATTTGTACACTGCTATGCACACAGACTGAACCTGGTGTTGTCTCAGGGGGCACAATTCTTGTCTGATCCCAGAACATTTCTTGCATCTCTTTCTGGATTTGCCACATTTTTTTTCAAAATCTACCGAAGGAATGTATTGTCTCGAGTCAGCAGGGTGTTCACATTTGCCCTGAAATGCTCCTACTCTGTGGAACTTTACATCATGAATAGTGAACACTATGGTGAACAACTATGATGGGCTCCTGAAGACTTTTGAAAAGATTATCGAGGATGGGACCATAGCAGAATAAGACACTGTCGCCAAAGGCTTCTTAAGGACACTGGAGGAATTTGAGTTTGTTTCATGTTGAACACATATGAATAAATCTTCTCAGGAACTGATGTGGTCTTTGACTATGGATGTTCTTTACTGGAAACAAACAATTGAGAGTATCCTTGCTTTTTCAAAGGAAAAGAGATCAGAGGAGGATTTCAAAGCTGTTTATGCAAAATCGGCAAGTCTCACATCAGACCTTCAAAATAAGCCTAGTCAAAAGCATCGGTGTCTGCCACAATTGCAGGATCCCCAGGAGAGTTTCAGAAATCTGTACATGGCCATTCTAAACAATCTTATGGGGCAGATTTCTCAGTGCTTTTTACATTTGGAAGTCATAGTGAAGTCTCTGGAAAAGACTCCCAGTTGGTATGACAGGGTCACAGACCATATTCTACAAAAAGAAAGGAGGCCAGTATTTATATATAAATAACATGACACAATAATTCATCCACCCATTTTCCAACCTGCTGAATCCAACACAGGGTCACGGGGGTCTGATGACACAATAATTGACTAATTTTATGATGTAGGCCTAAAATGAGCTTCCCCTGTTTTAAAGAACACCAGCTGCCACTGGTTTTAATCCTAGATTCAATTTAGGCCCTGTCCACATTTGCACATTTTCATTTAGAATTAGAAATTTGTCTCCATTTTCAACTTTCATCCACACCACTCTAGCATATTCAATTGACAAAAACAGATACTTTTAAAAACACTCTTCAAAGCCGAAGACTTTTGAAATTACCAGTGTGGCATTCCAATGTGGACAAGAGAAAATTAAAATTTCTGAAAACAGAGACTCTATCATGCTCTTTTAGGTTTATGCTTCTCTGAGTGGATCCTACTCATTGCCATGCCTCATTCCCTGAATGGTTACTCTTCACAGAAAAAAAAACATATTTTAAGTAAAACTTCCAATGTAAACTGCGTTTCATGCGATTTTTAAGAAATGGCGGTCAAGCAACTACTCACACTCACAGTCACCAGCCATATATGTACTCAAACTGCATAAGCATGTTCGGACCAACTGACATACCACGACATGGGTGCTCAGAATATGCACACTACAATGCACACGTACTGCACAATGCAGTTTGGGATTTTTGATGGCAGCATTAGAAAATCGGCTTGTGAGACTGTTCACACTACAAGACAGCTGTCTGAAGTTTCTGACCTCAAAGAAATTCTTCTGACTGCAAAGCAGCCCAATTGTGAGAGACAAGTGAGCATTGCAACCACTCTCATACTGCATGGGAAACTACAGCTGATGAAGCAAAAACTCAAGCCAACTTAGAAAATTGGGCTTAAAATCATACCAGAATTACACAGTGTATGTCCAGGTTAAGACAGACGCTTCGGGGCGGAGTGGTGGCTCTGAGGCTAAGGATCTGCGCTGGTATCCCGAAGGTTGCCGGTTCGAATCCCCTGCCAAAAGAAAGAGATCCTACTCTGCTGAGCCCTTAACCTTCAATTGCCCCAGGGGCGCTGTACAATGGTTGACCCTGCGCTCTGACCCCAAGGGGTATGCGAAAACTAACAAATTCCTAATACAAGAAATTGTATAAAGCGAAATAAAGAACCAAATAAAAAAAACTAAATATATGCTGTGCACATGCCCTGTGCAGGTGGACAATTACTTCCTATGTACTTTCAGTCGTTTTTAGTTTTAATGAAGGAAATACTTTCATAAAAAATATATGAAAATGCTAGTGTGGACAGAGATCATTTTCATTACAACCTGGGGTTGTTCCCAGGCTTATGTTTTTTTTTCTCTTTTAATTGGTCATTTCTGCTGGTTTGATTTATTATTTTTTACGTGTTTTTTGTTATTATGTAAGTTTTCATAATTTGTTATGTTTATATAACATATATGTATGGTGCCTTTTCATACATACCCTATTCGCTTATTTATTGCCTGTTTTATTGTCCTTCTGTCATCTTTTGATTATGTATAAAGTGTCTGTTTCAAAAACAGATTCTTTGTTGGCCTTTATCATTTCAGGCCAGAGGCTTACAGTTGTACTCCACTTTAAAGGGCAATTTTGGGCATCTAAAGTATTTTTTGGACTTTACAAATTTGCTCTCTGTTTTGGGTCTGTGTAGGCTTCAAAGTCTGCCTTTTTGTATTTGGGATCAGGTTACTTGGGGTGAGACCTATTCTGGGGTCAGACTTATTGAGGACCTGGGGCCTCATGTATAAATGGTGCGTACGCACAAAAATGTTGCATATTCCCATTTCCACGCTCACATCGTGATGTATAAAAACTAAACTTGGAGTAAAACCATGTACATTCTTACATCAGCTCGATCCATTGTGTACACACGTTTTGGCTCGGTTTTGCAAAATGGTGGCACACATCATCAAAGCAGTACTACTGTTCCTATGTGGTTTCCCTTTATTTTTTAGATTCACATCCTTGATGCGGCTTTATCAAACACACTAAAAATACCAAGCTATTCCAAATACGATAGCTGCTTTAGCGTTGTTACTCTCAGTGCACCACTCAGAGAATTTTACCCCACTGTATCTGAATATGGGATCACAGTTCTACAGCAGCTGATCAGAAATAGGATTATCGGGATACAGCATCTAGCACATGCTGCTTCAGCCATGTGCAAGGTCTGTTTGTACTTCTCCCATCTGGCAAAAGCTTCAGAGCCTTTCCTGCATGAACCTCAAGGTTCAAAAACAGTTTCATCCCAAGAGCTACAAACGCACTCAATCAGTCCATCAAATGCTCCTGGTAGAACTGTTTGTACTTTGAATTACAATTACCTCACTGTAAACATGCACTACAGTTGTGATATCTACAGCATATGTACATGTATATTGTACTTATGCTTTCATATTGTATAATTTTCATTGTTTTTATTGTATTATTATTATTTATTATATTATCATTTTATAGCAAAATAAGCTTATTGAGGATTTGCATATTGAATCTCATTGTACCATACAATGACAATAAAGGAATTCAATTTATTTCAGTAGAAGAGAGAGCGTATTTATAGATGATGATGACTGGCTTCTAAGTCGATTTAGATTTCTAAGCACTATCTTCTTGGTGCTCTTGATATCATTTTTAAGATGAAATGCAGTAAAGTATGTATATTTTATTATACAGATAAATTATACAGATAACAGCGGTAGCAACGAGCTGGTGCCCTATTCAGGGATTGTTCCTGCCTTGCGCTGTATGCTTGCTGGGACTGGCGTGACCCTGGATGGATAGATGGATAGAATAATTAAACATGTACTACGAGGATATTTCAATGTTCCTAAAAAGTTTTGAAGAATCGCCATTCTCAGCTTACAGATGGCTTTACATTTATTACAGAGCTGATTGTGTGGTGATTGGGTATTTGGAGAAAGAAAAGGAAGGACAGGAATTGTGGGTTAGTACGCTTGAAGGAGACAGTACTGCTGCAGTAACTTATTTCATTGAAGGTCGCGTACGGCGCAGCAAGCATCTTGCAGGAGGCAGGAACAATCTCTAGACAGGGTGCCAGCTCGTCACTATCACTGCACCTCCGTGTTCCCATATTTAATAACATGTTTTAACTCCTGTCATCATGAAAATGATATTAAGCATACACCTTAGTATTTAAATTGTTCAGAGAGCTGTAACATCATGAATGTAATGTATTCTGTGTCCTGTCGGCGTAAGAGAAAGCCCGTTTAAGAAGCATGTAGTGATTCACACACATAGAGCACATAGAAGAACACACAGAATACGAATCATTTAACGTGCTACTTTAATTACGATGGGATTTGAGAAACTCTGGTAAATTAAACGATTTTTTTTTTTTATATTTTTATTTTATTAATTTTCATTGTAATCATTCCATACAAACAGACCAATTTATAACCCAACAAAACTGAAGACAAATCAAACCCCACCCCTGAGAAGGAGAGCTTAGCTAAAGGAAAATTGCTTAGGGCTTTTTAATAAGGCAACATTAAACAAAAGAAAGGGAGAAGTAAATATCTATGTAAATAAGAGATGGAAAAGGGAATTAAATGCGGTAATAATTATTTCTCTTATTCTAAAATAATATTGATTAAATCCTGCCAGGTTTTGAAAAAATTTTGTACAGATCCTCTAACTGAGAATTTGATTTTTTCCAATTTCAAATAATATAAAACATCGGTTTCCCACTGACTTATCAGAGGAGAATTAGGATTTTTCCAATTTAGCAAAATAAGTCTGCGTACCAAAAGTGTAGTGAATGCAATCACAGTTTGCTTGTCCTTCTCCAATTCAAGTCCATCTGGAAGAACACCGAACACAGCTGTTAATGGGTTAGGAGGGATTGTGACCCCAAGGCTGTCTGAAAGGCACTTAAAAATTTTGGTCCAAAATGATGTTAGTTTGGTGCAGGCCCAGAACATGTGACCCAGTTTTATCAGTGGCACCTCTGCAAGAGAACCACCTCTTTCAACCTTCGCAAGTATATCCAGTTTTTAATACCTGGAAAAGTTTTGGGATTAAAATGCTCAGAGATCTTTATATAGACAACATATTTACATCTTTTGAACAATTACGTTCAAAATTTAACCTCCCAGCTACACATTTCTTTCACTATCTTCAAATTAGAAATTTTGTTAAACAGAAATTGCCCGATTTCCCCCACCTCGCACCCTCCACAATGCTGGAAAAAATACTGCTCAATTTTGAGGAATTAAACACTATTTCCGCATTATATAAAATCTTATTATAGTCCCTACCTTTCAAAGATCCAAGAGGACATTGGGAAGAAGATCTCTTAATCAATATATCAGAAAAGGAGTGGAAGGTAGTAAAGCAGAGAATTCACTCGAGCGCCATATACGCAAAGCATAGAATTATTCAACTAAAAATTATATATCGAGCTCATCTGTCTCGCTTAAAACTGTCCAAAATGTTTCCAGGGCAGGATCCAACCTGCGAACGCTGCAAATTAAACAATTTTAAGATGAAGTTTATGATGTTCAACTTTAATGACAAGATAAACTATGTGATTAAAGTTTACATTTCAAGCTTTTTTTCCACTGTGCCTCTATTTTTTTTCTTTTCTCTGTACCCTAATAAGCTTCCATATGATACTCAGACGGTGAGATGTGACTCGCCTTTTCACAGTAACTTTGATATTGGACCACTTCTTTTTTATTTTGGATACTGTGCAACTTTATGAACTTTAACTTTCGAACAACTTCACTTTGTTGTTTATACAACTGCTTAAACCAACAAGTAGTACATTTTTCCTCACCTCCACTTGGCATTCGCTGAAATTCTTCTTTTTTTCCTGGAATAAGGGAATATTTATATTGATTTGTATATTCAAAGAGACGTAATTCTGGGAGGAGTCTGGGAGAGGTGGCAGGCGTGTGCATGAGCGTTACATTTCATGCTGACCGGGATTTATGCAGCGGAAGTGCGTGGAAGTTGGCTTACGCACAGTTTTGTGCATCTGAATTTTTTTGTGCGCACGCACATTTAAATTTTTGTCCATACACCATGTTTTAGTGTGAATTCTATGCATGGCGTTATGCATGAGGCCCCAGGTCTGGCTGGTGTTATGGATGCTTGCTCATCCTTTTCCAGCATTGTGCTGCAGTATCACGGTTATGATTTTTGTATTTACTTTTTGAGGCATTTTTGATAACTTTTACTTATTTTATGTGTCTGTGTATGAGTTTTGAAAAGAAAGGAATACCACAATTGCATTAGTTTTTCATTTTATCGCAATTTTTAAAGTGAAAAACATGTAATGTTTTGTTACTATTGCCATGACGATCTATCTCAGAACCATCCAGCTATGTGCAAAATGTGACGTCATCTGAGTGTCAGTATAAAAGTCAGTGCATGTATTCCTAAAATATCCAAAATTCAGATAAAAACAGTGTTGTGTGATTCTTGCAATAAAACTTTTTTTTTGGTTGACAAGCTTTTGTATTTAGGTCTTTGATTTTTGGTTAGCATTTAAGCACTTGAAAACAGATCAGTTGGACATTCGCTATCAACTTTGTCTTGTTTTTTAGACTACGTTTCATCTCCTGATTCATTTCAATAAAAATTCTCACTTCTCATTCTAAGTCAGTACAATCAAAGGGACCTGTTTGCAGATGTCTTCTTATATATAAACGTCTACGTGTGGAAGTGTGTGTGTGTGTCTGTCCAGCCCGGAAGTAACAGGTGCAGTCAGGTCTTATTTTGGTCTTAATAAAGTTTACCTTTTTCAGGGAAGACTTTTAAATGAGTTAATGCCCATAAAGTACCTACTCTGGGCAGAGTTTCAGGACATGTTTTAAAAACCTGAAACCTGCAATTATTTTTTAAATTTGCTGCTGAGAGAATCTGTGATCCCAGCCTGCTGCAAGAGAACAATAACTATCCCTGCACCTAACAAAATAGACATGGACCGTCTGAATGACTACAGACTTGTGAAAATCATCCCAGACTGTTCCTGGACATGTTCAAATGAATATTCCAGGTAGTCCTGATCACCACCAGTTTTCATATGATCACAATTGGCCCACAGAAGATGCCAGATATCTTACTCTCCATACCATCCTGGCACTTCTGGATAATAAAAACTGTTATTCCAGTGTCTTGTTTTACATTACAGCTTAGCATTTAATACTGCTCTACTACCAAATATGACCACCAAACTCCACAATTTAAGAGTTACTTCCACTCTGTAAAAACAGATTTAAAATTTCCCAACCAAAAGACCTCAACATGTGCAAACTGAAAGCATCACATCCTCCATGCTCACCTTCAACATGAGCACTTTGCAGAGTAGTGTATTGAGCCCATATCTGTACTCCTTGTTCACTTATGACTATATGGCCAAACACAGCTCCAACTCCACCATTATAGCTGTTGATGGCACCACCATTATAGATCCGGTCAAAGAGGTCAAACACTATAATCAGATGGCTTACAGAGAAGAGGTGTACCTGCTGACTCAAAAGTGCCAGGACGACAATCTCACCGTTATTGTCAGCTAAACCAACGTAACTGACCATAGATTTCAGGAAGCTGAAGGCAGACCACACTCCCATCTACGTTGGAGGGGATACTGTTGAGAGGGTAGAGAGCTTTGCATGTTTAGGATAAACTGTCATCGATGAACTGAAATGGGCACAACAAATTTTGACTATTGCCAAGAATTTTCACCAGCACCTCTATTTCCTCAGATGTCCGAGAAAAGCTGAGGTTTCTCCATCTATTTTCACAAACTTCTACAGGCGCACAGTGGAGTTCATCCTCACTGACTGTAAAGGATGGTGAAGGTGGCACACAACATTACTGGCAACCAGCGGTCATATCTTCAGGTCTTATACAACACTTGCTGCTTAGGGAAACAGGATAATTAAAGATTTGTGCCATTCTGCACAGTTCCTTTGTTCACTTCTCCCCTTTAGCAGGTGGTACAAGGCCAGTAGTACTATAGCACCAGCAGATTCATGGGCTTAGTTGTATGCTCTGTCAATCTGTTTATATATATTGCAAAAAAAAATTAGTAACAAATGTGTTGAAATGTTTATATTAAAAAATGTCTTACAAATTCACATCTAAAAATCACATGCCAAGAAAAAGTGAATACTGTAATAATTTTCCAAAAAATCCCAAACAGAATACAGAAAACAAAGTACCTTTGAATTACTTGCAGCCAAATAGGGTCTAATGAATTGTATCTCCATGTGTTTACTCACTAAATCTTTAAAAGAAACATGATGCTCTGTTTCTTTAGTTGTAACGTTTTCTAGCAGACTCAAAGTAGAAATTTCAGTTTATTAAGCATTCAGATTTTGTAGCCCATGCAGATTGTCCTATGGAATCAAATTTCCTATGCTTTGTTAACAAGTTTGATATTTTTGTAATTATGATGTAAAAGTTCCAATAGTCATAAGTGGAATTTTTCAATTATTTTTTATTTTTTCAATTTGTTCTTGTTAAACATACTTCCACTTATGAGTCTAGCATGATGTACAATAATTCAAACATGATTTTAAAAAATACAACATAAATATATAATACATTTTTAAAAAAACTGAGAAGCATGATGTAACATATACAAAAAACAAACATATTTATAGGAATGTATACACAGGATTCACATTCCTTGGTTATTCTCTAGACTAACAACAACATTTCATTTATAATAAACTAGCTGTGTAAGCCCATGCTGTAAAAAGCCCGGGGTCCTAGAAACTATTGAAATCGTCAGAAATAAAATTAAAATGTAGAGATTTCAGGAAATTGAAAGGAACTACTCTGGGCATCTCTCTCCTAGGATGATTCGTTTTGCCAACATGCTCACATCGCTTGTGCAATAGCAGTGGGAGGAAAAGTAAAAGGGATACCGCAGTGGTTCTCAACCTGTGGGGTAGGCCCCCCTAGGGGGGCGCGAAGATGTGAAAAAAAGAAAACAAGAATTGAAAATATGAAAAATACATCTATTGAAACCAAAACAAATTAACTTAAACTACATTCTGATACTAGAAAAATAAATACAGAGTTAGATAAACGTCGATAAAAGTTAAGTAGGTCTGCGTAAGTAGTATGCATCTATGATATATCATTAATTAAAAAAGAACAAACTGGTATTAGTGGGCTTCTTTCAAAAAAACGTTAGGGGGGCCAGATTAAAACTGTTATGAAAACTCGGATCGCAAATACTTATAGGTTGAGAAACGCTGGGATACCGTTTTGCTGATCTTAGCGGCTAACTGACTTTGTCTTTCTTCTGAGGTTTGTTTTGCTGATGTGCTGGCCCCACTAGTGGTGTTATTGGCAGCTAAGTGAGTTTTCGGTTTCCTCAGAGGTGGAGCCCTTACCCTGACTGCACCTCTCACTTCCGGGCTGGACAGACACACACACACACACTTCCACACGTAGACGTTTATATATAAGAAGACATCTGAAAACAGGTCCCTTATAGTTGACAATACATCTGGTCCATATTAGGCCAAGCACCACCACGGACACTGAAAAGAATCACATGTATTTTTGTTCTGCACATTAGTTTTAATAGAATTTTCAGAGTGTATATTTTGTCATTGAATTAAACATTTAGATCATCAGGACATACACTGTCAATAGGCAGATGTCCTTTTTTATTACAAGATAAGATAAGTGATCATGCTGAAAATGCCACAGGCTAAGTGATCTTACCAGTAGGTATATAGTATGATATGCAGTGTACAAATCCAAGGAGGTTATTCTGAAGCTTTATACTGTGCTGGTTAGACCTCATCTGGAGTACTGTGTACAGTTTTGCACAAACAGGACATAGCAGCACTAGAAAAGGTCCAGAGAAGAGCAACTAGACTGATTCCAGGGCTACAGGGGATGAGTCAAGAGGAAAGATTAAAGGTGTTTAGCCTTTTCTGTTTAAGTAAAGTGAGATTAAGAGGAGACATGATTGAAGTGTTTAAAATTATGAAGGGAATTAGTACAGTGGATCGAGACTGCTGTTTTAAAATGAGTTCAAGAAAACCCGGACACAGTTGGAAACTTGTTAAGGGTAAATTTCTCACAAACATTAGGAAGTTTTTCTTCACACAGAGAACCATAGATAAATTGGAATAAGTTAACAAGTAGTCAGGTAGATAGTAGGACTTTAGAGACTTCCAACTCTAGACTTGATGTTATTTAGGAAGAACTAAGTGGATAGGACTGCCGTGTTTTGTTGGGCTGAATGGCCTGTTCTCATCTACATTGTTCTAATGTGCAGTGAACAAGTGCTGGCAGCTCATGTCGGATTGCACAGTGAAGATACAGTAGCTAGTGCTCTTGTTATGATAAAGTTTGCATTTATTAAAATCTGGCACTGTTCTCCTAGTGATTGCTAATGTTCACTTTATCTTGGTTTCATATCCTACTCTTGTTGTCCTATAATGTCATTGTCATCTCCCAGCACTTACACACCAGCTTCTCAGTTGGAGTGGCTTCTGTGTTACATTTAAATGAGTCACTTCTGGTTCTTTCTCACAGTTCCAAGTTGGGTTGACTGGCATTTCTAACCAGAGGAGAAATATGTGTGTAAATGTGCCCATCAAAAGTTGCCTTTTCATCTAAGGTTGGTTCAACCTTGCTTATTTAATTGTCAGGATAATCTCTGGTTCTCCATGATTCTTACCAAGAAAAAACACAGATGTTGGGTAGATCATGTATTTATTAATAATATAGTTGCTTCTGTCCATTTTTGGAAAATGCACATTAAAAGTCAACTTGGCATGGCACAAAAAAGCACAGAGTGATCATTGGATGAGCTGGTATTTGCTATCTTGCTATCTTTGAGCACTTTCACTCATAACTGCCGTAATATCTTGATTTTTAATGTCCATGGATTATTGCGTAAATTTGGCACATGGAATGACTAGTTCATACTTGATTCATGGAGCCATATGATGTAAGATGATTTAAGATGGGCAGAGTTTAACAGTTTTCTTTGTGAAATAGTATAGTAGGCCTCCTCCAAGAGCAGTGATGTTAACCCCTCAGGCTATTGTGCCAGCTGGCCTATGAGTCTGGTCCGTACCACAATGGTGAGCGCAAGGGCTGTGGAGAGAACTCTAGTAGGGGATAAGCTACACTGACAATAAGTACAAACCTAATCCTGTGAACGTGGAACTCAAGCTAATTGAAATATGCTATGCACAAAAGTAGCAGGAGAGTAGCCAATATTTTTTTACATCTTTCCCAACGCATTTGCCACAATGATCAAATCCCAACCTTTGTGCTTTTACCCAAACTACCTAACCAAACTAACAGAGGTTATCTGTAGCTTTGGCAGTTAGCAGAATAATCATTTGCCATTAGCATCTCAAATTACACTATAACCTGGTTATATGTTTACATTCCAAATTCAGGTCAAACCCAATTGCTTTTTGTGGTTTATTGAGCTTAAAATCAACTAAAAATATAATTAGTATAACACTGCAGAATCTCAAAATTCATTAATTCATAATCAACACTTAACTCCTGACTCCTGCCCAGTTCAAAGAGCTTTATGAGATACTTCCTTATTAACAAAAAAGAAAAAAGAACAGAGGCAAAAGTTTGGTAGGCTATTTCAGAGTAGCATTCATAAATTATTTCAAAATTCTGAAGCAGCTTTTCACTGTTCCTCATTGGGTAAATTTTTTTTTCCTTTTAAAGTACTTATGATAATATAAGATTTTGCTTTATGGAGTTTGTGTTAGGAGTCTTACAGTTGAGACAAATAAGTTAATACATGAGCTTTGTAGTATAAGAGATTACAATAGCATAGTCTTATCCCACCTGGTGTTGCTCAAAATAACGTTATTAGGGGATCACGAGTACTTGTGAATTACTACCTGACACACGAGTATTTGTGAAATACTATCTGACACACAAGTGAACATTTTTCATACATTTTCCTGCACAGAAAACATCAATCACAAAACATATGACCCATTGAGGCCAGTGTATGATGATATCATTTACTGTTAAGAAAGTATCCCAGATAGATTTTAGATCGTTTTAATCTTGAAAGTCATAAATTCTCTCCTTGACCCACTACAGTTTGCTTACCTTGCCAACGAGTCAGTTGAGGATGCAGTAAACATGGCTCTCCACTACATCTTGCAGCATTTAGACCCTTCACCTGTTTATGCAAGGATCTTATTTGTGATTTCAGTTCTGCATTTAACACAATCATACCAGAGCTTCTCCATAGCCTTCTCAGTATGAATGTGGTCTACGCCACATGTCTCTGCACCTCTGACTTTCTAAGGAACAGATGTCAGACCGTGAAGATGGGTGAATACCAATCAGGGCCCCTGACCCTGAGCTCAGGGTCCCCTCAGGGTTTTTGTTCTTTCTCTTCTCCTTTTTTCTCTGTACACTAATGACTAACCCTCTGGTAACCAATCTGAAGTCTGCTGATGACACCACCCTGACTGACCTGATCACCTGAAATAAAAAAAAAAAAACAGAACAGAGGCAGAGGCACGGCAGACTGTTTCAGAGCAGCATTCAAAAATTCTACCAAAATTCTGAAAAAGCTTTTCACTGTTCATCATTGGGTAATTTATTTTTTACTTTTAAACTACTTATGAAATGTTATAAGATGTTGCTTTACCATTTCAGTATGGAGTTTGTGCTAAGAGTCTTACAGTTCAGAAAAACAAGTCAATACATGTGCTTTGTAGTACAGTAATCCCTCGCTATATCGCGCTTCGCCTTTCGCGGCTTCACTCCATCACGGATTTTATATGTAAGCATATTTAAATATATATCGCGGATTTTTCGCTGCTTCGCGGGTTTCTGCGGACAATGGGTCTTTTAATTTCTGGTACATGCTTCCTCAGTTGGTTTGCCCAGTTGATTTCATACAAGGGACGCTATTGGCAGATGGCTGAGAAGCTACCCAGCTTACTTTCTCTCTCTCTCTCTTGCGCTGACGTAGGGGGGTGTGAGCAGGGGGGCTGTTCGCACACCTAGACGATATGGACGCTCGTCTAAAAATGCTGAAAGATTATCTTCACGTTGCTATCTTTTGTGCAGCTGCAGCTGCTTCCTGAAACGACATGCTGAACGGTGCTTCGCATGCTTAAAAGCACGAAGGACACGTATTGATTTTTTTATCTATCTCTCTCTCTCTCTCTCTCTCTGCTCCTGACGGAGGGGGTGTGAGCTGCCGCCTTCAACAGCTTTGTGCCGCGGTGCTTCGCATACTTAAAAGCCAAACAGCCCTATTGATTTGTTTGCTCCTTTGAAGAGGAAGATATGTTTGCATTCTTTTAATTGTGAGACAGAACTGTCATCTCTGTCTTGTCATGGAGCACAGTTTAAACTTTTGAAAAAGAGACAAATGTTTGTTTGCAGTGTTTGAATAACGTTCCTGTCTCTCTACAACCTCCTGTGTTTCTGCGCAAATCTGTGACCCAAGCATGACAATATAAAAATAACCATATAAACATATGGTTTCTACTTCGCGGATTTTCTTATTTCGCGGGTGGCTCTGGAACGCAACCCCCGCGATGGAGGAGGGATTACTGTATAAGAGATCACAACAGCATCGTCTTATTCCACAGATATGGATGAGGTGCCATATCGGAGAGAGGTGGATCGGCTGGCCAGTTGGTGCACCCTCAACAATCTTAAATTGAACAGAAGGAATGCTTGAGGACTTTTGAAGACACTCCTCACCTCCTACACCCCTAGTTATAAATGATGCCACTATCCACAGGGCAGAATCATTGAAATTTCTTGGCACAACTATTACTCATAGGCTGAACTGAGGTGAAAACATAACTGCACTTATTGAAAAAGCTCAGCAGCAAATTTGTTTTTCTATTAACTTAAAAAGTTTAACCTGTCGCAATCTGTGCTGGTACAGATCTAACCATTTCCAATGGTTATGATGGTTAGTAACTCTAAATAAGTTCAGTGTGGTTAAGTGTTTGAATGTACTCTGAAGTGTACCGGCTTTAACTTTCTTTTGCCTTCATGCCTAGGGACTAGCCCCCCTGTGACTAGAATAAGCAGGTTGAAAAATGAATGAATGACACTATGAAGGTACAAAACAGTGGAGGAGTCCTCAGAAAAATTTGTGGGAGTAACCTGGCCACTCCATTTAATGTTAAGGTCCAAAAGAGGGAACTAAAATAGGGATTGTTGGCGCAACAACAGAAAAAAGGCGTACACACCACCTTAATTTCCTACTGACTTTTCTAAATACTCTGCTCGGTTGAGCAGATCAGGTTCAGGGACGTCACACATGTGGGGACACTGCTTCTGGTCTGACGCCATCCTTTCCATGGATGTCAATATTTATGGCACAGGGCGAGCCTCAGGATAGAGCTTATTTTCTCTTATTTGGGGGCTTCTTGATGCTGCAGAAGAAGAAAGAAATAATATAATTAGCGTGGGCCCCTCTCTTGCACGGGAGTGGTATTGCAAGTTTCAACAGAGTCAGGAGGGGAAATCCTCATGCGCCCATGTGTGATACATTTAAATGTTTTCTTTTGTATTATCTACTAACATCTGCTTAATGCCTACATGTCAGTTCTTAAAACATACAGTATTTAATGGCATCAAAATAAAATTCTCATAATTACACAGAGCATAGGGCTTACTCATTTCACAATATTGTACCTTGTAATGTTTTAATATTTCAGTCACTACTTTCACAAAGTGTGATTACAGATTTCTAAACTGGAAGGCTACTTTTCAACTCTGCACTTCTACTGAAGTTTAAAAAAGTGATACTTTTTAATAACGGTTAGTCCAGAAATGATTCGGCACAAATCACCTTCCACTACACACAAACTTCAGCTGCCAGGCTCAGCATACTGTATAAACAGAGCCTAATTACTGAAGTAGCATTAACTCCACAATCGTGCAGCATTGATTGGTTGCAGAGAGTGACCTAATGGCTGTCACATTTCTCACAGTTGAGGACTGGAGGAGGGGGTGGGGAAGGGTCACAGGTTCAGCCGCCTTTAGGGCTGAATCAGCTTGTACCTCAGCTGGACTGAGTGGTGAGGGGGTGGGTTTACCATCTGGCTACCTGGCTGAGCAATCCTGCTTATATCTAAAAAACAGATTGCTGCAGGATCTTAGAGTTTGCTCCATTCCTTTATGGCTTCTGAATCAGTAGCGGAACTGCTCCGTGCCTTGCTTCTACATGGTGTAGAATTTTTCATCAGACATATACAGAAGATATTTGAATGGCTCTTAGTAGAGGAGGCAGGTGACAATCCGTTCAGGTCAGTTTATGTTTTAGGGAGCAAATACACATTTTAAGTAAACTGGAATAAGAGATCTATAAATTTTGCATCAACCTTTCCCCGGGGAAGAATTTTAAAAATTGGTTAAAAGTAAAATAAATCATGCTAACTTGTAGCTATTACTAACAGAAAATCTGGCTAAGAGAAGCTGTAGCCATTTGGCAACAGAGGGGAATAAAAACCTCATGTAACAATTAAACTTTTAGACAGGTTTATGATCTTTTCGAATAACACAGCATAACATTCTCAGACCTGCTTAATCCAATGCAAGGTCACTAGAGCAATGAACCTTATCATGGTAGCATTGTGGGTAAGGTACACACATTCACACTCATACTGTACTTGGACAGCTTGGAATTGTCCATTAACCTAACACCCATGTTCTTGGCCTTTGAGAAGAAATACTGGAGTAGCAGGATGGACACCCATGCAAACACAATTAAGGAAAGTTGAAGTTTGGCTCATTCCCCTTGTGGGCATTCTAGAATAGTATACAGCATTTGATGGGGTCTATAACTGCGGTATGTTGAGGTAGTCTTTTGTTGCATTTTCTATCTCAGCTGCAAAGGCAGGCCAACCTCTCTGACATCTTTCTATGCCCAGCGATAGCAGCAGAGACTACAGCAGCATCTGCTGGTGCCAAAGCAGAAAAGTGTTACTAGCAGTTCAAAATGATTTAGAAGTCACGTTGTTTTAAACTGTGTCAAAGAAGACAAGGGCTGACTGGCACCCTTGCTGCAGTGGATGGTTCCTTACCTGGGCAGGAAGCCATGATAAAGGAAAGACATGGATAGACAAGTATCCCTACTGGGTTGGTTAGTGGTACCCTTCACAGTCGGGAGGCCATTATGAGGGAAAGGCAGAGGGCAACTGCCTCCCAAGCTTTTGTTCTACCAGCAGGGCCGTTCTTAGTAGTTTGGGGGCCCTACACAGTTCAAAAATGTGCAGGCCCTTGGGTCCAGGCAGGCAGAGCCCCCCAGAGCTCAGGAAGGTGTTCTAATAAAACATCTGGAAAAGGCCTTAGAGGACCAGTAGGCCTACATATGCTTGTGTGTATGCAGAGTGGTAAAATATTGATTTTGTTCTGGATCTGGTAAAGGGGGTGGCACGGTGGCACAGTGGGTAGCGCTGCTGCCTCGCAGTTGGGAGACCTTGGGACCTGGGCTCGCTTCCCGGGTCCTCCCTGCGTGGAGTTTGCATGTTTTCCCCGTGTCGGCGTGGGTTTCCTCCGGGTGCTCCGGTTTCCTCCCAAAGACATGCAGGTTAGGTGGATTGGCGATTCTAAATTGGCCCTAGTGTGTGCTTGGTGTGTGGGTGTGTTTGTTTGCGTCCTGCAGTGGGTTGGCACCCTGCCTGGGATTGGTTCCTGCCTTGTGCCCTGTGTTGGCTGGGATTGGCTCCAGCAGACCCCTGTGACCCTGTGTTTGGATTCAGCGGGTTGGAAAATGGATGGATGGATCTGGTAAAGGCTGGTAATATAGGGATATTTCATGATTTTATGGGGATCTCTCTGAATGAATCTGAAACAAATCTCTAAAATTAATGTTTGCTATAGTTACGACGGTGTGACAATATTATTAGGGATTTAGGAGAAGATTGCAATTTGGATAATAAATTACCATTTTTAATAAGACTAAGAGAAGCACTGAACTGAATTACCTGGGACTGGCATAGATGGCTGCAGTGCCAGGGGCATGACAGGGGTTCCAGGCCCACAGCCCGACAAAAAAAAAAAAATTGTAAGTCATGGCCGGGCCAGGGGGCCCTACGCTGATGTGTAGTTCGCATATGCCTAAGAACGTCCCTGCCACCAGTATACTGGATGGCAGTGTCACACCAGTAGGGCTCCTGGCTGGACATGTGCAGGGCTACATGGGAGTTATAGCTTTGCTGGGCAGCCTGTTGGGGTTCTCATATACCACTAGGGGGAGCTGCTGGGAGCAGGCTGCACTATTACAGAGAGATTCCACCGGAACCGGAAATGCTTCCAGCTGGTAATCCTGTTGCACCGGAAGAACTCCAGGGTTTGTATTGAAAAGCAGCCACTCCACCTCATCCAGGAGTCAGAGTATGGAGGAGGCTTACAAGGCTTCCTTAAAGGAGAGCGGTGATGAGAAAGGAAAAAAAGAAATGGAACAGAACAGAATGGACGTGTGACCCATTTATCGGGTGATAAAAACCTGTAGAAGGTATTTTGTTTGAATACAAACTTCCTTCCTTGAACCCGTGGCTGTGTGGTTTGGTTGAATCTGGGTGTGATGGGGTGCAGGTGCACCCCCTATTGGTCACAAGTGAAAGAGGTTTCTGGTACTTGTAACCACTGAATGTAATTTGAAAAAGTTTTGCTCAGGTTATCCATAGGTGTTTTTTTGCTACATTTTCATAATTTGTGTCTCCTTCAAATTACTTTAACTATCTATAAAGATGCCACTAAACTAAATCAGTAAGAGTAGCACCCTAGGTGGAGCAGTCTGCTCATCTTTGTATTCTTTGGCTCCTGCCCTTTAACTCACTCTTTCTCACTAAAAACACTGTCAAGGACTTTTTGAAAATCTAAGTTACTTTCCATTAGAAACGTTTCTTTGGTCTTCTTCATTAGATGCCTATGTCTCCTATAATTTTAGTACTGGGGTGTTGTACCGTGTTAGCCATTATGACTGTAGTGAGAAGTCAAACAAAATGACACCTTTTATTGGCTAACTACAAAGATTACAATATGCAAGCTTTTGAGGCAACTCAGGCCACTTCTTCAGATAAGATATAACCAACCTTACATGTTGCCTGAAGAAGCCACCCTTTGTTGCCTCGAAAGCTTGCATATTGTAATCTTTTTAGTCAGCCAATAAAAGGTGTCATTTGGCTTGACTCCTATAATTTTATAAAGTAATGCACAGTAATAAGACCTGATGTTTAGTATGAAAGGTGACTAGCGAAGCACAGCCATACTTACAGTGTTACTTCTAACGGTTGCTGATTTCTTATCTGAAGCATTCGCTGGAATAGGTTTACGAGTGGTTTAAACATAACATCTTTTATTAAATTCAGCGCTGCTGATAAAGTTGTCTCAGATCCAAGAATTATCGTTGTTTGTAATGCAATCTACTTTCAAAAGCACATCTGGTTTTACATTTTAAAATCCTTAAATACTGAGTGATTACTTATTTCTGCCAGAGGCATCTAATTTATTTCTTCTTTTATGAAAACTTTGGTGAAACAATTATTTAGTTCTTCAGTTATTTCCTGACTAGTTTCAATAAATCTCCATTGTATATATCAGATTCTGTTTTTTGCTGTGGCAGAACTTTTTATTATAGCTTCTCTCTTGAATTTTGTATTCCACTTTTTATTCCATGTTGTAATTATTTGTATTTTGCAGTATTTATACATTGCTTTAGGCTGATCTATAATAACGTTTTACTTTTATATGTCCTGGTTCAGGGCGAGGGTCAGGGCAGCTCTCCCACCCTATCACAGGTGACCTGCCATCCAGTAAGCTGCCCTATGAATTCACATATATAAGAGCTTCAGTGAACACGTCAAAACTTGAACATTTTCTTGATACATCACCAAGTACTCATACACTTTATTATAAGGGTGTCTTGTCAACATTTTACTGTGAGATTAAGCATAACTCTGTTAGATTTCCTATGGCGTGAGCCAGTACTGGAGTGCACCACCTCCTTGACATTACACAAACTGACTACGCCCCGGCCTGCTCTGTGTCCGCACAGCACTACCACAGCAAAGTGCCTGAGGCGTCCACCTACTTCCTCTATGCAGCGAGTCAGCCCTGTCTGTATTCAAAACCCATTTCATTTTGTGGGTGTGCGTCTGTGTGTCTGTGTTTTTTTAAATATATTTCTTTTTCACAGTATGGAAGATGTCTAAATGAAATGATATACAATTTCTAAGTTTTCTTTTTCCCAGTCTATGTTTGCTATCTTTGTCACAGCTTTCAAAAGGTCTGTTTTGCAAATTATATATCTTTGTTATCACAAATGATATGTTTGTTTGGGTGTGTGTTCACTTTAAATGAGAATTAACCTATATTATTAGGAGGAGGCTCTCTTAAATTGTAGTGAAAACCGAATGGGGATGCCGGTCTTGTAATGTAATTAAAACACACAGCAGAATGAAGAGTGACAGCATGACAACAGGGAATGCTTTCTTGGCCTCCAAGGTCTGCCAGCCGTTTGTCTCTTCTCAGATAGTAGTAGGGTGTTGTACCGTGTTAGCCATTATGGATGCAATGAGAAGTCAAGTAAAATAGTATGTTGTAATACAAGAAGGCCTGAAGAAGATGCCTTGAAAGCTTACGTATTGTATTCTGTTCAGTCAAACAATAAAAGGTGTCATTTTGCTTGACTTCTCATCTTTTCTCAAAGAAATACTAACAGGAGAAAACTGGAATTTTAAAAGATCTTTAGAGTTCTGGTGTCGGTGAAACAAAAAAAAGGGACCCCTTCACTCACACTGGCAATGGTCACAATAAGCATATCGGAGAATACACATGACATTGCTCTGAGGTGTGGCTTGCAATCAAAGGTAATAAGTAACTGATTGTCCATCAAGTCTGATGATGATGTCCCATACTGTCTTTATCAATGAGGTCTTTGATGGCTGAATAGTCCTATCCTGGACCCACAAGTCCTACTGCAGATCAAACGTATCGAATTGCAATCAAAGGCAATATATAAAGATCGACTGACTGATTTATCTGTTATATTTGTGAAAAAGAATGTCAACGTGGTCCTAAATATAGATGACATGCTTAGTCACAACTGTGCTTTAAAATGCATTGTCACTGACAAGTTGTGTTGCTTCTTTTTACAACTCTATGAATAGCTGTAATCAGGGATCCCAAAAGACGCGCCCAAGAATTCTAAAAATGAGCTCTGGGCTCCTTAGAGGAAAAGGCCAGAGAAAGAGCGCGTGAATTTGTGAAGACCCCAGAGCCCTTGTATCTAGCCTTGTGCTTCAAGAGAGAGAATCACTCAAATATAAGATGTAATGAAACACCTGAGGAAATGTTCTAATACTTGTGTCGTCTGCCCTACAGTGGACAGTAGATCTTTAAAACATAACTGGCATCTAGGAAGGCACATAAACATGTTCAAAAGTGAGCTACGGGTATGACCTTCATCAGATTGGTACGAGGCAGCCATAAAACCCAGAAGAAAAGACTTCAATGAAGAGACAAAGTCACAGTGGCAACAGAAGATGTTCTTCTTGAAGCAACATGGAAGAGCAGCACCACATAGGTGCTGTACATTTAATATGTATACAGTGTGTGCGATAAAAGCAATAGCCAACACAAAGAAATGAGACTAATACTTGGCAGAGAAGCACGGAATGCATCCCCAAGATGCTGAAGGGCAGGTAATCCAGCAGATGCCAGAGGATCCTGATGTTCTCCTGAGGACTAGGAGAGCAGGCAAGAGACCACAAAACCTCCAAGTCAACAGGTGGCAGAATGTGACCATTAACCAGGAAAGGTAGGGCCAAGCTGTTCATTTAAGACAAGACAAGGGGACTGGCAGCAGGCTAGTACTCCACTGCTTATCTACTAGGACACACAGGAGGGTTATTGTTTTTGTTGTGAATGTATTTTGGAACCACTCTTAATTTTTTTGTACATTTTTTTTTAATTTGATAGATATTTTCCATGTTTATTTCTTTTTCTTGTTATTTTGTTTGTGTCATCTTGCCACCATTTTGGCATAAGTGCTGCTATTTTGTGATTGTTGTTGATAGCACAGAATACCAATCACATGACTTTCTTATGACATGTATGATGATACCACGTGTAGACTATTTTAGACTGTGTACATGCCGTCTAAAGCATTGTATTTGCGATTAAACGGTCAAACACGGTTTTGATTAGCATTCGTTTATGGGAATTATATTAAGTATATTTAATTTCAGTGAGGATGATTTGCTTCGACCTCCTCAATTGAGACTTTTGTGTCTTTGTTTTGGTTTTGTTTGTGGGCACATGTGTCCCTTCTGGCTACAGACCTTTACTTTGTTTATCGGCTATTGTTTTGGTTATCCCCTTAAACTTCTTTTTAAGTCATGGTCTTCTGCTATTCCTACAAATTGTCATTTAGATAAGCCTAATTTTTAACTTGCAATTATGGCAATGGACAGCTGACAGACACACAGCAAGGATAAACCCCTGAAAAGCGATAAAAAGCTTAGAGATGCAAAGACAAAAGGACCCACCACAGGCACCCCATCCCCAGTGAGGTGACACTGGAAGCTGCTTTTAAGCCACCTCATGGCTCCACAGTTGGTAGATAAGTTGCAATGAAGTCTCAGCTGGCAGTAGAGATCTAAAGAAGGAAAGAGAAAGACAGAGTCCAGAGGTGAAAAGGAGTGCAGGTGTGCATTCTGGATAGAGTGAGGACCAGGATCAATAAAGTGTGCCCACAGAGACTGCTAGGCTTTCTTTGCTTGACTATTTAGTACTTCCTCCCAGTGTTCATTCCTGTCTCATTATTACATTAAAAAATCCTTTGACGCGACAAGACTTTTTGGAAGAGAGATTTTTTTCAGGTCCTGCGAGACAAGACTTTTGCCTTGAGATTTTTTCAAGTCACACCTTCATCTCAAACATTTTCAAACAAAACCACAGTCCTCTCAACTCTCATTTGTGTGAATGATTTTGTCAGACACACTTCCTGCGCTCTCAGCTTTTATACATTTTAACGTTTTCCTCACTTTAAGTGTCCAAATAGAGAAGACATATTATGTCCAAATCTTATTGAAGAATTTCATCACAAAGGGTTATCAACATAAAAAATGAGTACACGCACAATCTTAGCACCGAGAAACAAGGAAGTCAAACGAATCAAAAATGTCGATCGTTTACACATCAAATTGGTTAAATGCATATCAATAGAGTGCTGAAACAGTTGGTTGGTGATCGTGCAGAAGATGAAAACAACAACTTTCAATATCCCAGAGAATATCTACAACCGTTAACAATGTCCAGTCTTACAACGCACAAATTACTGTAGAAAGAAGGATGTATCCAAGAAAGGTAATGTAGTACATCTTCCGCGGATAACATTAGACAACAACGGAGATCTTGATATGCCATTTGTATTAAAACATTAACAGTTTCCGGTTAGAATAGCTTTTGCAAAGACAATTAACAAATCTCAGAGCCAAACATTCGAAAAAGTCCATCCATCCATCCATTATCCAACCCGCTGAATCCAAACACAGGGTCACGGGGGTCTGCTGGAGCCAATCCCAACCAACACAGGGCACAAGGCAGGAACCAATCCCGGGCAGGGTGCCAACCCACCGCAGGACACACACAAACACACCCACACACCAAGCACACACTAGGGCCAATTTAGAATCGCCAATCCACCATGTCTTTGGACTGTGGGAGGAAACCGGAGCGCCTGGAGGAAACCCACGCAAACACGGGGAGAACATGCAAACTCCATGCAGGGAGGACCCGGGAAGCGAACCCAGGTCCCCAGGTCTCCCAACTGCGAGGCAGCAGCGCTACCCACTGCGCCACCATGCCGCCCATTCGAAAAAGTCATTTTATTTAATAGAGAGAAATAAATGAAATTCAATCACAGGCAGTTATACGTTGCATTGATGCATATGTAACAATTCCCATGAAAATAAAAATCTGTTTAAATTGCAACTGCAAAGAACTGCAAAGAGGCTAGCGTGTAGCGAAGGCGGGGGGGTTGGAGAGCGAAGCAAGCAGGGGGCGAAACCCCCTAGTTTAATAAATAAACTTGTCAACCCCGTGCCTCTGGCCGTGGAGGAGGTGTCGCGATAATTTATCATGAGAAGTGAAAAGTCCTGCCGTTGTCTGCTCCTGCTGTTAGCTCTTTTGAATCAACTGTGTATCAACTGTCTGGGCCAGTTCCTACCATCATTGCAACTGTCTACCGTCCTCCTACGTCAAACAACAATTTTTTGAATGATCTTGCTACCTTCCTTACCCATTTATCTATAATTACTCCAAATATAATTCTGCTGGGGGATTTTAATATACATCTGGACAATATCAATATCCCTCTCACTAGAGACTTTTTATCTTGCCTGGAGAGTTTTGGATACCAGCAGCACACTGATGTTCCTACCCATTGTAAAGGACATATCTTGGACCTGATCTGCTGCTCTGGTGTTGTTCCTTTTGATCTTACAGCAGATGAACTCACTATAACCGATCATTTTCTCCTTTCATTCAATGCCAAACTTACCTTTTCTGTTCCTAAGCTTCCACATCTCATAGCCTTTTGTAACATTAAGAATATTAACTTGAATTTGCTGCCTTCTGGAATTGATTCCCAAATGGACTTTTATAATTTATCCATTCCCATAGAACTGGTCTCATATTATAACATTTGTCTTAATGGTATTCTTAATTCTCTTGCTCCGCTAAAAACCAGATCTGTTTCTTTTTCTTTTTCTGCCCCCTGGTTTACGTCTGAACTTCGGCTTCTGAAAGCTAAGGGCAGGCATCTTGAAAGGTTGTATAAAAAATCTGGACTCTTTGTCCACAAAGAGATGTATAAAAATCATCTACTCTATTGCAAGGATTGTATAGCCCAAACCAAATCTAATTATTACACTCAGTTAATTACTTGTAATACAGGTAACACCAAGTCTTTGTTTTCTTTACTTAATAATGTTACACAACCTCTAGACTCTTTACCATCTCACCTTTACTCAACTGCTTTCTATTCTCATGTCTTTTTTCAATGTGAAAATCCAAAGGATACATCAGCACCTTGGTCCAGATCCTCTCTGCATTCCTTCTGAACTACACTCGCCTATTCACTTTTTCTCTTCTTTCCAGCTTCCAACTTCCTCTGAAATCTCAGATCTCATCTGCAAATCCAAGTCATCTACTTGTCAGCTGGACCCCCTGCCTACAGTTCTGGTTAAAGCCTGCCTCCCCTCTCTAGTCCCTCTCATTTCTGCCATCATTCACTCTTCTCTTACTACTGGTATTATTCCCTCATCTTTTAAAACTGCTGCTATAACCCCAATACTAAAAAACCTGGTGCTGATCCTACTAATTTCAATAATTTTCGTCCCATTTCTAACTTGGCCTTTATCTCCAAAATTCTTGAAAAAATAGTAGCTATCCATCTTCACACCCACTTATCTCACAATAATCTATATGAAAAGTTCCAGTCTGGTTTTCACCCTCTTCATAGTACAGAAACGGCACTTGTTAAAATTACCAATGACCTCCTTATGGCTGCTGACTCTGGTCTAATCACTATTCTCATCCTCCTTGACATGAGTGCGGCCTTTGATACTATTTGTCATACCACTCTCCTTAATAGATTATCTTTGATTGGCATTACTCACACTCCACTTGATTGGTTTAGATCCTACCTCTCAGGCCGCACTCAGTTCATACAGCTTAAAACCTTCACATCCCAACCCACCGCTGTTACTTCTGGTGTGCCACAGGGCTTTGTCCTGGGCCTCTTCTTTTTATTATTTATTATTGACTGCACTTCTGAAATTAAATCCTGGTTTTCTTCGAATTTTCTTAAATTAAACAGTGACAAAACTGAGGTTCTCCTCATTGGTTCAAAATCATCATTATCCAAAACCAATAATCTTTCTCTTATTATTGATAACTCTGTTGTTTCCCCATCATCTCAGGTCAAGAGTCTGGGTGTCATCCTCAACAGTAATCTTTCTTTCCAATGTCACATTAATAACATCACCCGGTCTGCTTACTTCCACCTACGTAATATTAATCGCATTCGCCCCTCCCTCACTCCTCATACCACTGCCATTCTTGTTCATAGTCTTGTCACTTCTCGGCTGGACTACTGCAATTCACTCCTCTTTGGTCTCCCTAATAAATCTCTTCATAAGCTTCAGTTAGTCCAGAATTCTGCAGCACGTATCATCACTCGAACCCCATCTATTCACCATATTACTCTGGTCTTGCAGCAGTTTCATTGGCTCCCGATCAAGTTTCGTACTGATTTTAAGATTCTGCTATTAACATTTAAGGCCATCCATAACCTCGCCCCTCCACATCTGTCTGACCTTCTTCATGTTGCCATTCCATCCCGTAACCTTAGATCCTCTTCCTCCACCCATCTGACCGTCCCTCCCACCCGTCTAACCACCATGGGGAGCAGAGCTTTCAGCCGTTCTGCTCCCAAGCTCTGGAATTCATTACCTGCGGAGCTCCGAAACATCAAATCATATTCATTTTTCAAATGCAAACTTAAAACACATCTGTTTAAAATGGCTTTTTCTTTTTCCTTCTGATTACAGTGCTTTTGTTTGGTTTTAATTTTCAGATTTTCTGATGTTTTAAGTTGTTTATAATTGTGTCTTTTATTTATTTATTTATTGTTTGTTTGTTCGGTGTCCTTGAGTTCTCCGAAAGGCGCCTTGTATAAATAAAATGTATTATTATTATTATTATTATTATTATTATTAATAAAAAACATTATTTTTTTATTTCCGTTTGTGTAGGGTTTGACCTGCAGGGGGTGCACCAGCTGCCCAAACCCGACACAGACAGACACTGGGCACAAGTTTCAAGCACAATACACATTATTTAAAGTGAGAAACGCCTTCCCTCATTTCTCACCTGGTCAGCTCAGTACAATGCAGAGCACACAGTACTTTCTTTTTTTTCTTCCTTCTCTCTCTCTCTCTCTCTCTCTCTCTCTCTCTCCCTCCACTCCTGCTCTTGCAAGCTTTGTCTTCCTCCCTCTGGCTCTCGGAATGAAGGCAGGCAGCTCCTTTTAAACTGCAAGGTCTGGAATCACTCCCCCTGGCAGCACCCACGGAACCCAACAGGGCTTCAGCGAACTCCAACTCCCAACATGCCCTGCAAGAATCCATGGTGCCACAGTAATCCAGGAGGGACTGCCCTCTATGTGCCCCAGGGGAGATATTGCCCTGACCACTCTCGCTCCCCAGGTCCTTCCACAATATTGGCATCCTGGCCAGGCAGGGTCCCTCACCATCTGCAACAAGGGGTACCATGATTCATTTTTAAAGATTGGTGAGTCTTCACAATCAATCAAAAAATGTCAAATTATACAAAACAGGCCACAATTACCGTATATACAGCTTCAAAATGAGTAACAACAAGGCATTTTTTTTAAATCTGTGTTCACATTATTAAACATTATAGGTTTACAATTACCCAACCTCCACCTTAACAAAATTCTTCCAACATTTTAAAAGCATTTTCAGAACACAGATAGATTTATATTTAATCATTTGGCTGATACCTTAATCCAAGGCAATTTACAACATTTATGATATAATTGGTTACATTTCTTTTAGTTTTCCAGACAGAAACACAGGCAGCTGAAGTGACTTGCTCATGGTCACACAGTGTCAGCAGTGGGATTTGAATCCACAACCTCAGGGCTTGAAGGCCAAACCCTTAACCACTGTGCCAGAACAGGTAATTAGTCCTTAGCTTTGTGGTGTTAAATAACAAATTGTCCAAACTCAATGTAGCTGTAGTATCCACAACTGAAACATATTCTTGTTTATTTAACAAAACTGTACAACGATCCTCAGGCTAGGTGGTCTTAAGAACCTCCTAATAATTTAATTGATATATTGCGTGTTTGGCACACCAGAACTTGTTTTTACTTTAGTGCTCTTTAAATAAGGGATAGGTATAAAAATGAAGACTGTTTGCTTTATGAGTGTTTCAGAATTCTCTGTTGTTGGTAAGGCTATATTGCGAATACCCCATCCAGAGTAAATATTTATATGGAACATAGAAACGTTAATGAGATATAAGCAATCTGTTTATGTCTTTAGGTCCCAGTTTGTCTGCCTCTGATGAAGGGGTAAGGGTCCCGAAACATATTGGCCTTGACAGAGAACAGGTGAATATCTGTAGATACAAATTTCAATTATGGATACTATAACTACATTGAGTTCAGATTTTTTTGTTATTTAAGACCACAAAGCTAAGAACTAATTATCTGATCAGACTGTATTTTGAAAAATATTTTAGAATGTTAGAAGCCTTCATGCACAAGTAAAAATGTTATTAAATTGGAGGTTGGGAATTTGTGAACATGTAATGTTTAATAATGTGAACATAGGTTTTTGAAAAATTACCTTGCTGCTATTCATTTTTACTCTGAAAGGTCTTAACAATGATAGAGAATCCTCCGTGTTTAACTCTAAGCAAGGGCTCTTTTATGGAATTTCCGAAGTGAAGGCCGTAGACTGGCAGCTCAGTGAAGTTCTTTTGTTCCTTCCTATTTTAACACCCCAAATAAGGGCTCCGAAATGTTCATTCACTTTTGTGACACAGAAAAGCTTGCATAAATATGCTCTCATGGATTTAAGGGAAGCATGGGAAATCAGCCTTTTCCTCATGAATGTTATTGGTAATTAGCTTGTGATGTACCTACCAGCCTCAACACTTGTAGCATGACCTACTGATTCCTAGTCTGGTGAAACCAGCAAAATTATTATTATTGTTATGAAGAGCCTCCCTGACACTTCGGACACAAAAAGAAACCTTTGTGCTGGAGCCTAAAGGAAGGTAAGCTGCCTAGTTCTTTGGTTAGGTATAGGGCTTTTTCTGCTACTATTTTTCATGCTCTTTTTACACTGTTACACTTCCTTGTACTGTATATGTAAGTGGTGAACTCGCATGCATTAACAAAAAAATAGAATAACTAGAAAGTTAAAATCTGAGCAGCTCTGACCCCATCTCACTCCCACCTACAATCTTGGCATTGGCACAGGTAGCTCTGTTATCCAAGCCTGAAGCTCTTATGTGTGTTTGAAGGGGGGCCGTTTGTTTTTGTTATATATAATAACATAACATATTTTATATTACATTTTATTGTATAATTATATTACATTTTATTAAATATTATTTTAAGATATTATTATATACTAGTCATTAAGCCCGTTACAATAACGGGCGCTAGAACAGTAGTGCATAAACATTAGTAGGAACAGTCTACATTAAATGGCAAGGGACCTTGACCTCATTCTTTTTGTTGGTTGTATTTTTCTTTTTTTCAGCCTTTCTTTTGTTGATGTTTACTTGCTGAGCTGACCGTTCTTCGTGGGCTGCCGCCATGTATTGTGTGTCTTTAATTTTCTGTGACAGTAATACAGGTACTGTCTTGTACATCCGCTGGCTTGTACGTCCGTAATATACCTTTAATTTTCTCCAGCGGTAATACAGGCGTGCGCGTCGGTAATATGCCTTTAATTTTCTCAGACAGTAATACTGGCTTGTATGTGGCTGTAATATGCGTCACTGTATTGTGTGCCTTTAATTTCCTCTCGCAGTAATACTGGTTTGTATTTCCGTAATTTTACCTGACAGTAATATCACGCATCGCACCGTGTCCCGCACATGCGCACTTCACCAGAAGACACACACACATGGACACCTGGACGCACACAGGGATTTTATTAAAGAGGATTACATATTTCCCAATCCCTGAGAGAATCCCCAGGGAGTTCAGTGAATGTCCAGTGAATATCCCAGAGAACTTCTTCAGAATGGTGCAGAGAGTTTTAAGGGAAGATTGAACCTTCTCCTGATTGAAACTCAGTTTTTTGAAAAGCACACATAGCAATGGTTTCACACATAAGTCAACATCTGTTGTTATGCGTTGTGGCTGCTGTTGGCGTATGTTCGGCATCTCTGGCAGCAGTGGCTGCATGGGGGCACGTCGATGGTCAGCAGGAATGCACAGTGGGCCAGCTGCCTGGCTGTCTTTGCACAGCAGGCGGGTGGTGGTTGCAGTGTGACGCAATCTGGTTTGTACCTCTTGACATCATAAGTGGTGGTCCTACCTGGGAAACGCTTCTGTTGGCGCATCAGCTACCCACAAGTGTTCAGTGCCACGATCAGCAGAGGACCAATCAGATGATGCTGGTACCTCACTTTCGTTTTTGATATCCATCTCCAGATCACTTGCATCAAACTTGGAGTCCGACAGGTCAGAGTCCGATTCAATGAAATTAAGTAAAACATTCATGGAGTATTTTGCTTTGCACATTCGCTTTGGTCTCTCACCAGATGTCAGTGCTATTTTAGAGGTTGTTTGCTCTTCGCTACTCATGCACGCATAGGGAATCGAGGTTAAATCAACAAACCTATGTAACTTTCCTTCTAGCAAAGAGAGTCAAACTAAAGCGTAAGGCTGAGTTTTGTTGCAGTTTACAGCTGATTACCGTCCTCTACTCCTGAATTTTGACAAAAGTCGACATCAGCCTTGAAAGAGTTAAAGTCAATTCTGCCCATCTTAGTGGTCATCCCTTGAGTCCATTTTGCACCTTCTGGCTCAAGACGTCTGCAGAGGGGCCTTTGAAGAAATGTCAATGTAGATGAAGTCCAAGGAGATAATGGTACAAGCTGGAATTCATTCACTTAGTTTGGAATGCAAGTGTGGGAAGGCACAGCTGGATGTCTGCATTCTAGTTAAATCTGCTTTCTTAACAGGGCTGGTGTGCCATGAAAGGCTAGCAGAATGGGTAATGCCCAATTTGTTCTTCAATTTCTATGGTCTCACACTACAACACATCTTAGTTCGAGGTGGTGAGCTGCAAACTCATGGCGTCTGGCTGAAAAGTGAGTGCTTTGCAGTGTGAGCTAAATGGAGAGCTCTTTTAGTCAGCTACACAGAGCTGTGTTTCCTGATGACGTTAGCTGATCACTCAGTGTGCGGCATTATCACCACACTGAATACAGGTGGGCTAAGATGAAAGGTCAGTCTGGTCAGGAATGGAATGAGTCATGCCAAAAGAAGAATGTAACAAAGTAGGGAGTTGCCTTGCACTGTGATATCCAGTTGGTTCAGCAGGCACATCAAAGAAGCTAGACTAAAATTAGAAAGATGGTCTCTCTCTCTGGCATTATCCATCCATGGAGGAGAAGACCACCTCTCTAGGTGGCAATATTCAGACAGGCAATGCTGGAGCAGAGATTAATTAGTAAAGCAGTGAGCCCTCTTGTAGACTGCTATTAGGTTGTATTATTTTGCCTGCACTCACATTCATACTTTGTTTGATTTTTGGAGCATATTATCTATAACACGTAAATGTGTAACTTTTTTCTCCTACCTGTTCTGGTGCTTTTCTTGAAGCTTGTGGTCATAGATAGCAAACGTAATGTAACATATGAGGGTTACAGCAGGAGCATTTTTTTAATATCTACATTATAAAGACTGTAAAGGGGAATAGGGTCACCTTAGGGCTCTACCATGACAAAACACTTTCTAGATAATGTATCAGTACTCCAAGGAAGTGAAAGGAAAGGAAGTTCCCATGATCTGTTTCTGTAATGAATACAACCAACCACATATCCCAAATACCAATTCAAAAGAGACTGTTTAGAAGGTCTCTTAATATGGAGTTGCACAGCCCAAAAGGAGTAGAATTAAAACATCTTTGTTATCCGACATTGACCCTCTGAAATCTAAGAAGTTGTAAGCTGCCCTCTCCATGTGCAGCTGAAAAGGTGAAATTCACTTCTCTTTGTGAACCTGAAGCTGAGAACCAAACTGTCAAGACAAAGCTGTGTGCCAGTAATCTGAGGAGGCTGAGACGCCATTACATCAAGAAGGGAACTTCAGCATCCAAACTGTTTGGCTGGAATGACTAATGCCTTTTCGTAATGACTTCTGAAGTAGCAAAAGACAGCAGAAGGCAGGCTGTGGAAGAAGCAGCACAGCATTGACAAGGATCATGTAGCAAAGAAAAAGAGTGCACTCCACTTCATGAAGAATCCTCCACTTGAACCCAAAGAAACAACAAAGCAACAGCTCCACACAACATCGGACATCATCTATAAAGACTTAGTATCGTACAACTATTTATCTGTGCCAAGATGAAGTCGACTGCAAAAACAACTGTAAACAGCTAGCCTGTATGTTATATATTTGTCTGTCTAGTCTGTCTGTGTTCAGTCTTATATGTCAACTAGCCATCCCCAGCGACTTCGCCTGCGTATTAGTGAAACAGGACAGTGAGGAGGGCCCGGCCCAGCTCTCTACTCCTGATGTCACTCTTCCCCTTCCTCTCGGCCTGCAGCCTCTGTCACGGATTAGTGCGAATATATCGCTCCAGCAAGTGAACTGTGATTCTTAGCGCAATGAGAGAAGTCGCCCTCTTCTCTCCCTGCAGCTCAATGAGTCTCTCTCGGATTTGCGCTAATAAATCGGTACCGCAAGCGAACTATGATACTTAGCGTGATGAGAAAGTCGCAAAATCAACTGGAATGTTCAAGCAAATTACAGAAAAAACCCAATCTAAATCCGTTAAGTAGTTCTCTTGTGAAAAGCAGACAGACATACAAACGGGTCTAAAAAACTATAAGAAATTTCGCGTTTGGACCATGAAATTTTTAAAGCCATTTCTTAGCAAGCACCTATGGGCCAAGGGTAACCAACATTCCTAATTTCAAGTCCCAAGTCCTCATGGTTTGGGAGATTTTGTGATGAGTGAGTCAGTGGTATTTGGCTTTTATATATATAGATATACTGTATATACATGCAGCTATCATACTTCTATAATCCTTGTGTTTATTACATATTAAACTATTAATAAACTGTCAATTATTAAATTATTAATAAACTGTATTAATCTGCTTCTTTCAACGAGACCTGTCTCCTACAACAGAGAAAGGTAAGGTAAATGAAGTAGCCTTATTATTTGAGCAACTGCTGGTCTTTTAGATCTGACAGTACTAGATTTTATTAATATTCATTACTACCATGGTGGATTGGTAGAATTGTGTCAAATAGTGTTGAATTTGTATTTCCCTCATTAGATGTAATGCATTATCACCCCAATGCTCCTAAACTTCGTTATTCTGTACATTAAATAGTAACACTTGTTATCTAAGGGTTTACAGAAGCAGCTGTGGCAACAGCACAAACACAATCCATGGCAAAGAAAGACATTACCAGCCAAAATATCAATAAAAAGTTGAAAGAGTAAAACACCCAAAACATTCAGTATAAACTGAAGTTCACAAAACAGAGAAGAATTTCCAAATTTCCAAATATTCACAAAATAAATACTAGACGAATCAGAACACAAAATCCTTTCATTAAATCAGGAAGTTACGTGGGACCAAAGCTAAAAGAAAACAGATGGACAAAGACAGACACTTTGTGAAAGCAGCAACGTTACAAATCACACCTTCTGGTTTACCATTCTAGGTAAAAGTAGGGTTGTTTAGTTTTTTTTCTAGTAGCCTGACTTATTATTTAGAGGTAAACGTAGAATGATAGGAATTCACTAAGGTCACTGTGAATTTCATTGTGTTCAATTTTTCTGGTTTTGAATGGGTGCCGCCATTTTGGGTAGTCATTTTTCTGCACACCACCATTTTGTGTATTTCTTTGGTATGATCTTATGTTGTTGCTAAGTGCAGTGCACACCTACACCCAGGTTTTTCCTTCCCTGATCACAAAGGCCATAGCCTTTTGGCCCTGCCAGTACCCCTTCTCCTGCTGCTCCTGGAGTCTCCTGTGCTAACCATACATGGAAAGCCTTCTTCTTCAGCTTAATGGCATCTCTCACCTCTGGTGTCCACCATTGGGTCCTTGAGTTGCCACCTCAAGAGGCACCTTCAGGCCACAGCTCTTGGCAGCTGCTTCCACAATGGAGGCATTGAATAAGGTCAAATTTTACTCTCTGCGGTGGGTTGGCACCCTGCCCGGGATTGGTTCCTGCCTTGTGCCCTGTGTTGGCTGGGATTGGCTCCAGCAGACCCCCGTGACCCTGTGTTCGGATTCAGCGGGTTGGAAAATGGATGGAAATTTGACTCTATGTCCCTTGGACATGGACCTCTGCCAGACTTTCCCAGTCCACAATCAGTACTCACTTAGGCTTTCCATATCTGTCAAGGTGTCTCTCCCTCCATCTGACCCAACTCACCACCAGATGGTGAGCAGTTGACAGCTGCTCCTCTCTTCACCCAGTGTGATTTGGGCGATGGTCGGTACTCAGACATATAAACTGACTCTTATGATATAGAAAAAGAAATGTAAAAATGATAAATGAAAAATAAGAATCAATACACTAGGCATTGCACTAGTCTGGTTTCTGATTTAGGTTAAGGTTCTGATTGGGAAATCGTTTCATGATGTATTAGTCCTAGCTACTACTGAGTATTCTTCCATCTTATCCTTTAAACTTGTTTACGTCTCTGTCCTTCACAATTCATCTAATAATGAACATAACATACAGGGCTTTCTTAAACAGCTCAATATTTTCAATTGAATTGCAGTTTCTTTCCTCCACTATCACTCAAAATTCTATGAATGCTTCTAAAGGGAAAAATAACTATATATCTTCTAAATCCTGTTCTGAGGTCATGAGACAGTTGGCATCAGGACCTATTAGAACAAGATCTGATGGCCTGCAAATTTAGGCAGCTGAAACGTTCAGTGGTGGCAGTCCACGACGGGAATTGTTATACAAGGCTGGGAGGATGCTCTCACTCTCAATGTACAAAAAGTGGTATGGGAGGAGCAGAAGCAAAAGGTAAAGCACATAAGAGCAGATCAAAGTCATGACCTAAGCCTAAATACCAGGCCAGCTGAAATAAACTAGACGGTGGCCAGCAGATTGGAGTGGGTTGACTGAATAAAAGTGGCTTGCTTTGGGGTCTTAAAATTGGGGCTAACATAGGATAGTGGTGCGCTCCAGTGATGAAGCACGAAAGTAAAAAAATGAGCACCTAGCTTGACCAGTATAGTGGAAAACAGAAAACATGCTCCTAATGAGATGACGGATAGTGTCCTGGGGGTTCTGAGCTCTTGGACAGTCTGAGGTGCAACCTGGCAGCGTCAGATGGACTGAGTGTGAGTGTGGGGTCCAGTCAATGGTATCAATTCCTTCATCCTCCAGGAACTGCTTGCATACTCTCGCCACATGAGGCCGGGCATTGTCATGCACCAGGAGGAACCCAGAACCCATTGCACCAGCACAGGGTCTGACAGTGGGTCCAAGAATTTCATCCCGATACCTAATGGCAGTCAAGGTGCCGTTGTCTAGCCTTTAGAGGTCTGTGCATTTCTCAATGGATATGCCTCCCCAGACCATCACTGACACACCACCAAACTGGTCATGTTGAACGATGTTAGAGGCAGCACAACATTCTCCACAGCTTTTCCAGACCCTTTCACGTTTGTCCCATGTGCTCAGGGTGAACCTGCTCTCATCTGTGAAAAGTACAGGGCGCCAGTGGTGGACCTGCCAATTCTGGTATTCTATGGCAAATGCCAATCGAGCTCCACGGTGCTGGGCAGTGAGCACAGGGCTAACTAGAGGATGTTGGGCCCTCAGACCACCCTCATGCAGTCTGTTTCTGATTGTTTGGTCACAGACCTTCTACAGCCCTGTCCAGCTCTCCTAGAGTAACTGCCTGTCTCCTGGAATCTCCTCCATGCCTTTGAGACTGTACTGGGAGACACAGCAAACCTTTTAGCAATGGCATGCACTGATGTGCCATCCTGGAGAAGTTGGACTACCTGTGCAACCTCTGTAGGGTCCAGGTATCGCCTTATGCTACCAGTAGTGACAATGACCGTAGCCAATTCAAAACTAGTGAAAAACAGTCAGAAAAGATGAGGAGGGAAAAATGTCAGTGACCTCCACCTGTTAAACCATTCATGTTTTGGGGGTCGTCTCATTGTTGTCCCTCTAGTGCACCTGTTGTTAATTTCATTAACACCAAAGCAGCTGAAACTGATTAACAACCCCATCTGTTACTTAACTGACCAGATCAATAGCCCAGAAATTTTATTGACTTGATGCTAAACTCGGATTAAAAAGTGTTCCTTTAATTTTTTGAGCAGTACACACACACATATATATAATATAATATCTCTATATATAATCTTCATTTGGATCTTGATCTTTGTTTGTCCGTGAATGAATTAGAAGAAGAAGCACTAGATGGCAGTAGAGAGACAGCTAAAACATAGGCATTGCATTAAGAATCTCCTCCAGGCTTGTAGTACTGAAGACTGTAGTACTCCAGTCACACCTCAAAACACAGACATTCAAACTAAACAAATTGTTGTGCTTTAAATTAACTAATCTTTATATATGATCTTCATCTGGATCTTGATCTTTGTTTGTCCGTGAATTCCACGCATGCGTAGACCACTTCCCAGTTTAGTACGTTGTTGTTACTCACGGATGTCAACAATGTGCCGGAATAACGAAAGGGGTGGTGGACAGTGTTACGCTGGTTAGCTCCTGAGGCCTGGTTAGAGAACGAGATTGCCGAAGATAAAAGGTACGTGCCTACGTAACATATAAATGAAAGAAAGACAGTGGGTAAAATGAATGACAACGTAACAGCACGTTCCGGAAATTATTTTTGTTACAATGTAGCCGGCGATTGCTGCGCGTCTCACAGTTGTACCGTGGCTTTCTCACATGTCAGTGAAGTGATCCCTATTTATCGTTTAAAGAGCCTGGATACCTGTGTGTCCCCCTTTTATAACCATTGCTCCGTGTATATTGCCTTACTCTTTGGATTGCCACAAAGCAACCTGCGAGATTGGAGAAAGGTTGAGAAGAGATCGTGAGAGGAAACGACAGCGTCGTGAAACCGAGATGGACTGTGAACGGAGAGAAGCAGAAATGCTCCTACACCACCACATAATTACTATTCAGACAGTGATTCCGAGTAGGCCGTTCCTATCGAATCAATGTCCAAGGGTTTTGTTTTGTAATTTTGTTTCCCTTATAAAAAATCATAATGCTGTGCGACGAAGGGCCCAGTTCATGACTGGCAGCCGCGTTTAAACAGGGAGCCCTTCACAGACAACTTTAACACGCGCAACGTAGTTGGGCGCACATGGCTAGTATATATATATATATATATACAGTATATATATATACTGCATATATATATATACTTTTATGCTGTCTTGAATAAACAGGCCACTGACTCAATTGCACTAAACTTTATTGCTGTGTCCTTCTTCTTTTAACCCAGCTTATTACTATGTATTGTCAAGGACAGTGGGGAGTGTATTTGAAGTTGTCCTATACCACTGTGCAGATGGGAGGCCAAGCAGTAGTCTGGGAATCGCACACATTCCTGTCCCGTGCAGGGTATCAAGGTTGTCTGGAAGACCAATGATTAGACTTCTGGGTCACTCATGAGCAACGGGGGCTGTTACCCATGCTCCAACCAGATATATGGATACCTGTCCCCTTGTAGGTAGATGGCTACAATACTCAAAAAGGGTTAAGGGATGACCCAGAACCATTGGCCAGTCAATTGGCCCTGACTGGCGCTGCCCTCCTACTCTCAGCCAGGTGAGGCTGGAGTTGAAAGTGAAGCAGTGACAAGGGCTCATTTGGAATCAGGCAGGGCAAACTCCAGGACAAAGCAGATTTCAGTGGGATTTAAAACAAGTAGTTTGCGAGACGGATAAGCCTGAAGGAGGCTTGTTTCCTCCTTCTGTTTATTCTTTGTTAGTTGTGATCCTGCCCAACCTGAATAAGTCTGTTTTTGTTTAGACTTTTTTGGTGTCTTTGCTTTCTTTTGGGTTTGGAGCCTTCTTATGTGCCCCCCTGCAATTCATTTCTTCACTGGAGTTTGGAGTCACAAGTCCAGAAAGTCTGAACAAAGATTGGCATTAAAGTGGAACAGAAGACAAACAAGAAAATAACCTGAAAATAAAATGAGTTTCATAAGAGCTCTTAATTAAAAAAAACAGGGAAAATATTGGCTATGGCCTTATGTTTCAGCATTCTATGATACATTAAGAAGTGGCTTTCTAATGCTAAAAATTTTTGTTTCGTTTGTGTTTATATTTTCCAGCTATTACTTGTCTTAATATAATCCTATAAAGAGAACAGGGGAAGCAATCATTTCAACTACAAACTCAAATTGACAGCTCCTGATCAAAACACAGTTGTATCACTGCAGACGATATACTGAACGTTAATTTACACCATCAACATCTGTCACCAGGTACCACAAGTGGCTTTAACGTGAAAAATAAAGATTGCACTAACATGGCCATTTTGACACAATACGTATTTAAAGGCTGAATGTCATGAAGACAAAGCTCCTCCTTTTGCACATAATATGTCTGGTAAACTTTACTGCTGTGCACTTCAGGGATTCACAAAAGAAGCAACATGTTACCAGAAGGCAACTTTGATTCTTGTGTGATTAATATTATTAACCTAACAGAGGGCAGGAGATCTACAGATAAGACCGCCGTAATCTCATTTTAGGATGCTTTGGTTGGTTTTCCTTTTTGTAACTCAAGAAAGTGCTCAGTTACGCCAGAGGGCCTTTTTAAAAGTAGACAATGGTCAGCTTTTTCCTTTGTTCATTTTAGTTTCATTGAGATAGACACAATACCACTAAGATTACAGGTTCTTTTGACTGACATATTTAAATACAATGCAATGAGAATAATGTACAGGATGTAAGACATTCATGATAAAAAGCGACGGATTTGATTTTTAATGTTCTTCTAGCTACAACAAATTACAAAAGTGGGGGGCAGTACCCCAACTTGGAACAGACAATAGTTTACATACATAAAGCTTTGTTTAGCTTCGATTACTATTTACATAATTTACTTCATAAAGGGCTTTGACTGATTTTATACCATTTTGTCTAAATAAGTATATGTTTGTGTCTTCCACGGTTTATATGGTTCCTGTTAAGCTTTCATAAAACAAAAACCTTTCATTCCTTACTCTCATTGTCTTTTCAGATTTCTGAAATTGTTGACTCAGTGAGGATTCTGTAAGGACACTGTACTGGAATTGTTAATAGACTGTAATTGATACAAAAACCTTCGGCTATAGTTCTGATGTCCACCATCTATCTAGCTGAATACATTACTTTGGTTTCACTTTCATTTTATAACCTTCCTCAGAAGGTTTGCTGTTCACCTAACAAACCCTAGAAGCAAATGTTCCAGTGTACTTGTTTACACTGCTTACCTCATATATGAGGTTAAATCAAAAAGTAAAAGCAATTTGAAAATCACAACCTAACCACAATGGATAGAAGCTGGCATAATACAACACGTTCATGATGGCTTATGGGTACTTTGACGCACACAGCACAGTGGTCTGCTATTAGTTGAATTGGAGCCAAGGTCAAATGAACATGGACACTCCATTGTGGGATCGAACCATTGTTGAATAATGAACCGTAGTGAGATTTCTTTGGGCAGATGGAGTGACACCTGCTCAAAATCACCAAAAGATGTTGGCTCAGTATGGAACTGAAAACAGGCGGACTCAACAAGAAGTTTCTGAAGGTTTAAAATGGAAAGAACAACAGTAACCGATGAAACGCGATCTTGTTATCCCTCAACATCGTGTACACAAGCCCACATCAACATGGCCAACTACACCTTCATCAGAGAAGACAGACGGATTACGTTGTCTGCTGTTGCTGCACATTTGGATATCAACCTTAGTACATGATTACGTGGGGTACAGTAAAATTTGCACAACAGCTTCCTGATCTGCACAAGCCAACATCCTTCGATGAATTTCAGCAGGTTTTGCTCCCTCTGATCAAAGAAATCTCTCTGCAGCACATTCAACAATGGAGCAATCTGCAGACTAATGGTAGAGTGCTGCGTGTATGTGATTGAATTACCCATAAGTCATCACAAACATGTTGTATTGTGTCAGCTTGTATCTGCTGTTGTTACTGTGTGATTTTCAAATTGCCTTTACTATCTGATTCACTCTAGTAGAAGGCCAATGAAACAGATGAGATGTTCTGAATTTAAAGTTTACTCTAATTAAATGTTTTAGAATTCCATTTCAGCCTTTTTCCATCAATCCATAGTTCCTGCTTGTTTGTTTTCTGTTGGTTATGCGGATCTTCCTGTTATGTTCAGTGCACATTATCTTGTGTTGGTAGTGGTACAGTGGCTCAGTGGTTACTACAGTACCAGGGGCTCAAATCAGAGAGTCTGAACATTATATGTGTTTCCATGAGTTTTATTGTAGCTACCCAGGATTATTGACTAGTGACTCTGAACTGGAATGGGAGCGAGAGGGCATGTGTGCCAAAGTATACTCTGCAATGGACCGGTGTCACACGCAGAGCTGGTTCCTGTTTGTGTCTGAAACTCCTGGGATGTACTGTGACCCCAATGACTCTAAACTGGCCTTAATAGGTACAAATAATTGGAGGACTGGATGGTGTGGACACCAGGGGGTGCTCCAGTTCCCCAAGCACCCAACACAAGCAGGCTCTGGACACAAAGCACAAAGAGTCTTTTATTATAGGAAAACCCTCACAAGCATTTCCCAGCACCACGGCCACAAGTACAATAAAGCACTGTATAGCATAACTCCTTTCTTCCTTCTCTCACTGGTCACTGCCTCCTCCACTTCTCCTTGCAAGCATAGTCCACCTTCCTCCTGACGGTGGGTCATCCATGTGAGGCAGGCAGTTCCTTTTATCTAATCCCCAGAAGTGCTTCCGATGACATGACGCAGCAGCACCAAAGCACTTCTGGGTGAGTTTGGAGCCCTATGAAGTAGGAACTCCCAAATCCCTCCGCTCCCCGTGGCATCCCCCATGTGACCCAACAATCCCTCCCTGCCCCCCTCCCAAGGTTTACAATACCTGCCATGCCTAGTGGGCACTCATGTGGGGATCCGAGCCCGGGCTCATTGCCATCTAGTGTGCTGGGAGAGACAAAGCATTGTGTAAGCTGTCTCCCCCTGTCTTCCCACCTCAAGGGTGTCCTGGCTGGGTAAGAACACGGGCTATCGCTCACAATGGGCAACCTCAAACCATGAGGAGTCCTAATACAAAAAGATTCAGTTGCCTTCCAAATTAGTTAATCAATTACTTTGATAAATTAGCTGTTAAGTGAGTTCCTAATAAAAGCAGTAGGTGCTGTACCCCAAAATCATAATCAATCCATCCATTTTCTGTTACTATTCTTCCATTATAGGACCTTGAAGTGGGGAGCTGGGCCAATTTACAGATACCAATCAACCTAACATACGCGTATAGTATATGGCATGTTTGGTATGTATGAGAAAAATGAACATTATACTGACCCCTGAATCAAACCCAAGTCCCTGAAGCTGTAAAGCAACAGTGCACTCCACTATCCTTCAAATTACCATATATGCTTTCTTAATACTAAAGTTTTTTCAAAGTGTTTTTCCTTTGGTGTCCTGCAAGTCTTGAGACTTGGTGGAAAGAACAAGCTTGTGAGTAGTCCTTGAATCAGAGTGAACCCCAATGAGACTAGAATGGGGAAAATGATGTTTATTAACACAAATGAAACACAAACAAAGGGATAAACACAATGATGCAATCATACTATCAAAATAAATGACGAATGAAAAATCCTGACTGTTCCATTTTGTGTTGTTAAACACATGACGACGTCCTATCAATTCCTTACAGTACCTACTTCACTTACTGTACCTACATTTCAACTGCAAGAATAACCTATACACCGACTACCATACCTCTTCTTGACTAACACTCCTCCTTCCCTTCCACCAGTCAAATTCTAGTCCTACTCTTGGCCAACTCTAAGTTCACTGGTCTGATGACCTGAATGGACTTTTAAGCCCCAGTCTAGAACTACATCTGGAACATCACAGAGATCACTTTTGGCTGTCTTCTTAGAACTGGTTTTGCCTTGTTTGAAGGAAAGACTGGTTGGTGACCAATTGGTATAGAAGGGCTCAGTAGATGAAGCGACAAAAAGGCCATTAAGAAGCATCATGGGACGGGCAAGGTTCTGCATACCAAAAGGCAGAACAATACCAATGATCAATGTAAAACAGAGAGCCAAAATATGAGTTGAAAATAATGCAAAAGAGTTCTAACAGCTAAGCATGATTGATATATAAGAATTTTCTTTTGATTTATCCAAAAATTTAGATACCACATTATGTATGCCACCATCTTAAATAGGTTTTGAACAATGACATCACACATAACATCAACATCATGTCCAGCAATAGGGACCATACAAATTTGGCCATGTCCATGAAAAGATCATCATAAAATGACCGTACAAAAATAACAAACGAAATGGAATGGCCAAAACAGCAATAAAACAATAATAAACTTGTTTAAATAAAAATGATAATTAAAAAAAATCATGTTTAATACATCAGTGGAACACTGAACTGTGATTCATAACATTGCTGCTATTTGCTGCTCCAGGTGTCCCTACAACCCTCAACTCCAGACCTACTCTTAAAGGACCAGTTTCAGTTGGTCCATATCCAGGCTCTCCTTTACAAAAGCAATTTAACTCCAATTAACCAGTATACCATCATACTTAGAGAGACGCTGGTACAACACACATGCATATGTGTGGATTAAACGTCTCGTATCTCAATCATTCTGAATTCGCACATTATGTGCAGACGCAAGGAAACAAATGGCACAGTTACAGTGATATCACATTGCAGCCAAGAATCAGCCTCTGGAATGAAAACCCTGAAACCACTGTGGATCTCCACATAATCAACCTTAATCAAGACTATATGACTATGCCATCACTTGTTAGGTAAAGCTGACAGTCATTGTATGTGACGGAGGGATTTCAGATGTCACTCATGTATGCTGGTAAATCTCAAATATTACTACAGAAGATGCTGAAGGACATGCTTTTCAATTTAGAATAATGTAAAAGTTCCTTTGTTTCTTTGAAGGAAAAGACTTTCAATTCACAAAAGACATAATAGGAATATGATGTGAAAGAAATTCGCCTGCTCATTCTTTTATCTGTTTAAAGCTGGTTTTGTCAAGTACAGGGCTGCAGAGAACTGGAGGCTATCCTGGTAGCAATGGGTCAAGGCAAGAATTTACGTAAGATGGAATATAAGTTCACCACAGGGCACACACACACACATACAAATCCACACTACTGGAATGCCGTGGGTTGAGAAAATCTATTGTACCCTTGGTGTACGGGTGTCTGGAAATACCACAGAAACTCTGTTTCATTTCAAATGGCCTGAGCAGTTTGTACGAAAATAGTTTTAATCTGTCATTAGGTGGGCACAGCTATGACACGGGAGAGCATAAAGGTCATGGTAGGCTGGGAAATCCCAGTACTATCTGATGTTTTGCCAGAACTTTCCCTGTAGACAAAAACCCAGGGTATACCAGGATGGTTGCTGTTTCATTTTATGCTGGGTATTCAGAACATTGCAAAAACTCAAAAGAATCAATCTACCTTGAATGATTTTAGATATCTTATGAGCCATTCACCAAATCACAATTGGATCAGTGTGATCTTGAAAGAAATGTTCTCTCCTAAAAGCCAGATTAATTGTATCCTCTAACATCGCAAGATCTGCTAATGTCTTCTTTTTCTCTTTTTGATGACTCATTACATATTCCTGCTAATTATTTAACCATCATTACAAAAATAATCACAACAATAACCATTCAGTTCATTGGCCCATTGGTTGTAGCTCACATCTTGTATTCATTCATTCATTTTGCAAAACAGTTAATTTCAATAAAGAACTACACTGTTTTGGCAGCATAGGGAGTAAGGATTCCACTCCACTGCATGACACAATTCTGTACATGTTTGAAATGTGGAAGGAAACTGAAGTATGTGGAGAAAATCCAACTAAACAGGAGAGGAATTTATAAACTCCACACCGGCATAGGAGATGTGAGGCAGGAGATGGTGTCACGTGGGGGACAGCTTAAGGGCTTTGGTAATGGTAATAATCCATCATTCCAGGGGTTGGTGCTGTGTAATAATGTCTGTTTCCTTGCTCCCTCTTCAGACTCAAAGATTGACAGGTTTATCAACTCTAACCCTAACCCTAACCCTAGACCTAGCTCTTCCTTCTGGAAGTCTTCAAAGCAGGAAGATCCGCCATCTTAGTTCAGCTCAGTTATTAACTTGCGTCAGTGTTCTTTGCCTCTAAACCAAATCTTTATCGTGGCCTTGTCTGTTCTCTTACAGTGGCGTAGTCGGCAGGAAGAGGCGGGTCCACGTGGCCTGACACCATAAGCGACCCCAGTGGTGGTAAAGCCATCAGTCTTCTGGTCTGCAGAGTGAGGAAGAGAAGAGATGTTATTACACAGCGCCAACCCCTGGAACAGTGGGTGTAACCATCACCAGACCCTTTAAGCTGTCCCCTATGCACATGTGTGTGACACTGGGTTACAAAGCAGCTAAATTAGAACAGGGCCCAACAGTCATCTTGATTGTATTTGTTTTTTATCAGTACAGGACTTCTGAATCCTCATTTTATTTCTATATGTATGTGAGCTACAAGCAGTCACAAAAAGTGTTGTTAACAAAGAACAGTGCCATTGCCATCTCGTGCTGTGTTGACATGCTATCAAAGGGATAATAAATACAAGTTTCCAAGTCAGAAATTCCACATGAACGCCCTACAGACTTACAGCTACAAATCAGGGAGAACAAAGCTACCTGAATTCTGAAGTTTTGATGTAACACTGACCCTTTACATTTGCTCAGTCGTATAAATAAAAGACACGACCTGGTCAGCCAGTTGAATTGCACTTGGAGCAAAGTGACACACAATTAAAATGGTTAGCTTGATCTTTATTTTAACAAAAAAAAGTAGTTATCATTAATTGCTTTTGTTGAAGACAAAGTAACAACTCAAGAGAAGCCTTATGTTTCTCCAAAATGTCTGACCGGACCGCACTGCAGTGGGATGGTGAAGTGTCACAAGTCCAAAAACTCTAATAGCATCTGAAAACACATCCATCAGATTTGAGTTCAGATCCAGTATTCAGCTGTCCTCTCTGCTGAACTTGCATGGCATCCCCTTATTTTTCCGGGTACTCCAGTAAAGGGCGTGCAGGACAGGCTGACTGGTAGACCTCATTTGTTCTCTGCAGGAGAGTGTGGGTGTGGGTGTGTGTGAGTGGCTCCTACAATCGACTGGCACTCTGTCCAACGCCAGTTCCTGCCTTACAGGCAGTGTTGTTGAAATAGCCTCTAGTCACCCATCACCATGAATTCGATTAAGAGAGCCTGAGAATATTAAGACTTTCAATGCATTTTCCCTAAACAAGTGCGCAGCACACTAATGTCATGAGGTCTGAGCACTGATGTCATCGTAACTAAACAATCAAAAATAAAGAATGGATGTAGTGGAGCTTCTGAGCGGCATTTAGTAAATATCATTTTTCATGGATCACCTTTCCTTGGAAAGGATCGGCTTGATGGCCAAACGTTAGAGGCACACACCCTTCAGACAAGCTATAGTGTGAATGAATGGTGCTTATTATGCTTTCCATTTTTAGAGCACAAAAAAGATTATCCCCGACATGGAAAAGCCTCTGCTTTTTCAATAGCAAACACTTTTAGTTTCCATAAAGAGGAGACAGGAGTTGGCAGACAGAATAACAAAACAGAACAATGTGAAAAGCAGCTTTACAAAGGCTACTCAAGAAGGGTGGAGAGGGGGCTGGCGTTGAGCTTTCCAGCTTCTTTCTGGTCTGTCGTCTTTCCCACCCTGTCTCACTGTAAGTCTATAATGAATAATATATTTGGAAATATATCACTCAATGCAATATTTCAAGCAGAAATAATGATGGTGTTATTTTTATGATGGCTTTTCTTTATGTAATCAATGCACTTACAGATGTGGAAGAAAACACCTTATATTTTGTCTTTATTGTGCTGTGCAAAATTGTATTAATTATTTTAGAATGAAGTTAACTGGATGACATTTTATTTTAGGATGAAGTTAAAAAAACAATAATAATAAAAACAGCATTAAAGAATGGTCCATGCTGTATACAGCCGGCAAATAAAACTGTTGCCTGGACATATTTTGATTTTTGCTTATGAAAGCATCACCATTTGAAATAAACTTGCCCGTTTTGTAATTGAACACCGCCAGTCACTATGTGCCGCCATCACTAAGGTGAGAGTAAGGCAAGCATTCAGTGACCATGTGAAGATTTAAATTCTATTAAACTGACAAGATCAGTTAGCTACTGAATATCTTTGAACATTTCATCATTACTTTTGACTTTTCATACAAGGATCTGGTACTTGTAAAACAGTCCCACAAATCACAGAATTATAATCCTTTGAGTAAAATAGTTACGATGACAGCAGCATACCTGGTCATATCAGGTTCCATAGTATCAGGAACATTAAGGAACTCACAGTGGGTAGCATAAGACATTCATAACAGCAAGCAAAAGACCTTTGTGTTAGCTGTGTGTTTTATGAAAGTAGCTGCTGTCATGGACACCAGGCATGGGCTGGCATTTGGGCTGTGATGATTCAACATCCCTTACCCATCTGGAAGTCCAGTTTATCGCAAGGACAGAGGGTGGTCAATCGCATGGACTATTTGTTCCCTTGATACATTCGGTAGCTGTCTTCCTGGGCTATGGTTCCTACATGGATACCCACAGGGCAGGCTGGGAATTGCAGTCCCGTGAGATAACCCTGCTGTGTTCCATAGCTGCCGCCAGGGGGAGCTGCAGGGACGGACCCTCCCCGCTTTAAGTTACTTTCGCATGACCTGGATGTGCTTCCAACCTGTAGTGCAGTAACACTGGAAGTACTCCTGGGTCTGGCATAAAGGAAACCGCTTGACCGCATCCAGGTGAGTCTGAGTCGGAAGAGGAGCTGGACCAGGAAAGGAAAAAGGAGAGGAAGAAAGAGAGGAAGGAAGAGAGAAAGAGAAGAATTGTGACTGTGCCATATTTATGAATAATCTGAAGGTATTTGCTAAAATAAATTGTTATTTAAACCCGGGACTGTGTTAGTGTTGGTGCGTTGGAGAGTTTGGTGGCCCCCTACTGGTCACACCACATAGTGTTTTGCTTATCTGCTTCCTAACTAAAAGTTACCTTTTATAACGAATGCACCTCAGTAGTGTTTCCTCTACCTAGTAGAACAGTAACCAAACATGTAACTATTGACACACACTCTAAACTGTACACTGCTCTTTGTATTTCTTTAAAACTGTCTCATAATAGTTTTCACAGGCACATACATATAAATACTAGGGAATCCATTCCCGGACGGGTTTATCCATTCCCAGGAATTCAGGAATCCCGCATTTCACTCCCGGGAATCCCGGGCTCCCGGGGATGACGCAGTGCATGGGCATCTCACATGTGAATGGTTTTAGAATGACCAACACTTATTTTTAATAAAACTACTGCAATATGTTGACACAAATAAAAGACTAACCTTATCTACAAGCAGTTCATGCTGTCATATAAGGATATCATGTATCTTTAGTTGCGGTAATAAGAGCGTAGAAAGCACAACGTGTCCAGAGTGCAGTCGTCCAGGCAAGAGCGCACCTTCGTGCAGAAGTTCGCCAGCTGCTGAGAAAGCACGCTGTGCCTCCTCTGAAGTAGGTGGCACAATCATCAGATACTGTCTAATACACTTGTTCTAAACAACGCCTGCGCTTGCCGTTGCTCTGAAACACCGCCATTTCCGCTTTTACTGATGCATCCAGTTTCTTGTCATCATTCTGCGATGGCAAGTTTCTTGGCACAGATAATACGGATGCAACAGACTGACACATTGCAATTTCAAGTTGCTGTTCAAAGCTGTTGTCTGATGAAGTGCAAGCTGCAGGAATGGTGCCACCTTAATTATTTTCAACTATAACTGTTATTTCTTGATCGATTTTTATACTTTTACACGCTATATATGCAAGCTTGGCCGTTTCCATTTTCCCGGGAATTACAGCAGTTTAATTCCTGGGAATGCGGGAATGAAAAATGTCCGGGAATCCATGGATTCCCTAATAAATACATACAAAAATAACACTGCAGACAAATGTCAGTCTCACAAATTCAGTGTTAAAATGACTACCTTTACTGGTGAAGACACTCATTGCTAAACTAAAGATAGTTATACACTTTATTATACAGATGATTCTCAAATTATTATAACTGATAATAAAATCACACAAGAGCTAAAGCCCAAGTGTGCCTTTCTATTCTCTGTTGCATTTTGCATCTGCATCTTAGGTCAAGGGCGGCACGGTGGTGCAGTGGGTAGCGCTGCTGCCTCGCAGTTGGAAGATCTGGGGACCTGGGTTCGATTCCCGGGTCCTCCCTGCGTGGAGTTTGCATGTTCTCCCCGTGTCTGCGTGGGTTTCCTCTGGGCGCTCTGGTTTCCTCCCACAGTCTAAAGACATGCAGGTTAGGTGGATTGGCGATTCTACATTGGCCCTAGTGTGTGCCTGGTGTGTGGGTGTGTTTGTGTGTGTCCTGCGGTGGGTTGGCACCCTGCCCAGGATTGGTTCCTGCCTTGTGCCCTGTGTTGGCTGGGATTGGCTCCAGCAGACCCCCGTGACCCTGTGTTCGGATTCAGCGGGTTGGAAAATGGATAGATGGATGGATCTTAGGTCAATTGGTAATTCTCAGCTGGCCCCTCATGGGTGTCTAAGCAAGTGAGCTGACGATGAACGGACCACCCATTCCGGCTAGGATTATGTACTGTAGGTTCCAGAATGTTATGTTATGTGCCATGCTATTTCTGAATGGAACTGTTTTAACACTGACTCTCTTCTGCCCACTAAACAAATAAGTCTTGTTTGTCAACTCACTTTGCATCAACTACTACCGTAGTAATTTGATGTTATCACAATTAAAGGCTCTGCCCAGAGTGTCAACATTCCCTTGAATTTGAGTCATCTGGTGTTGTTTTCTATTGTATTCACATTTGCATTCTAAGGCTATTGTCATAGTATTTGCCATGAAGGATGCCATGGGAGAGACAGGAAAGTCATAAAAATCAAAAGCAACAGCTTACTGAACCATTAGAAATGAGCAAGAGATGTTCAAAGGGAATGCAGAAAGACAGAAAAGAAACAACATCCATTATCCAGTTTTTGGAATCCTCTTATTCCAATTCAGGGTCACTAAGAATCAGGCAAAATCATGAACAAGGCAGAGCTCAAACCAAGCCAGGACTCACATCCCAGAGATCTGTAGGTTAGGATGATTGGTAGCTCTAAATTGCCACAGTGTGGCCCACCAAACCCACAGGACACACTCACATACAAACTTAAATTAACCGGCATGAGTCATCAAACCAAAACCCCATGCAGACACAAGCAAACACCACACAGACTGAAGAAGAAGAGCATGAACCTTCGAGAAATAATCACTGTGCCACCAGGCCACTTGAGTAGATGCTTACTAACAAAGAAATCCTCTTTTTCAGTTGGGTGTTGTTGTAAAGGTCCTTGTCCCGACATTCGGGTGGACTGGCTTCCCCAATTTTCCACTTCCTAAAATATCAGTTCCTCTTGTAACTTGTAATAGTAGTGGCACCACTGAATTGTACATTACTTTGACTGCTAAAGCTCTACCCAGCCATGTCTGCTTAGCAGGTGCTATAACTTATACCAGCGTTTTTAGTTTGATGTTGTTAACTACAGTATGTTTGATCTTTAAACCTCTCTTTGATGGAACTTATTGTTAACATTTGTCAGAGTTCTGTGCTCCTCTAAGCATCCATCCCTGTATCCTTTTCTGTTTTTTTATTTCATTTGAATTTATATTGTACTGATTAGTTTGAATTTTCCTACTGCATTGTAATCTTGTTTGTTCTGTAAAGTACCTCATAACTCGTCTCTCTATTATAAAAAAAAAAAAACAGGACGAGACTGCGACGTGACACCATCTTTTGAAAAGTGATCTTTGAGAGACGGAGAGACACTTTCTCTTTCCGGGAGACGGACAAGTCACGTCATACTTACAAGCTTTGGAAGCAAGTCCCATGAAACACAGGCAGAGCAAGTTAGAGATAATGGAAGTAGGAAAATTCAAAAGTCTGAAGAAAATGAGAGGAAAGCTCACATTAGCACAAACAAACAGAAAATATTACTCTGTGAAATAACGGAACAGCGAAAAGAGATCGAATAGTGTTTGAGGATGTCTGGGGGAGAAGAGAGACAAGGCAGTGACTTTAAAATGTTTGAAGCATCACACGAAATGCAGATCACGCCACACAGGAGCAGCAGCAAGCCAGCAGCTGATCGAGCAAAGAGGAGGTAAAAAAAAACACCTGTTATTTGATTCCCATTGTATCACTGTTTAAAAGGGGTTTCGGAGGAGCGGCCACGTGTCCTTGGGGTGCATTCAGCCCTCCTCTTTACAATGGCGCGTAGCGCTTGGTGTGTTTGAGCGAACGCCCCTAGTAGATATAAATAGGAAGACTCACAGTTTCAGGAAACTGAGTTTGAGTCCAGATCTGGTCAGCGTGCAGTATTTGTGCAGTGTGTATGGTCCTCTAATGTTTCTTTTCCTGTTTTCATAAAGTATGTTGCATTCCTCCCAAATCCTAACAACATTTATGTTAGGTTCTGTAGTGGTGTAAAATATTCCTTGTACTTTATGTGTGACAGATATGCATGCTCTGCAATGGGCACCCTCCATCATAAGGCGCACATGCATACACACACACTCACTGACGCTTACATTGGGGCTAATTTATAGTGCCCAATTACCTTAGCCAGCATGGCTGTGAAGAATTGTCCTTGGCCAGGAATCACTGAGGGTCTTATGGAAGCCCGTGCCACTGAACACATGGTGCAACCTCAACAACGGGGCTCCTAGTTGTTAATAGCCAAACTGAAACCAGAGGTACGTGAGAAAAAGGCACATAGGCTCCTGAAAATACAAGAAGTAATGTCCTTGATTACAAAATCATTGTTGTTCAAGTGCAAAACCATAAATGCTTTAAAAGTTGGGTGCCAAGCATAAACAAACCAAAAGTTCTATCCACAAGCACTTGGTTGAAAAAAAAATCCAATAAATATTTGAGGCGGAAAACTGTGATGCTGTTTACAATGTGTACAAGTTCTGCACTTAGAAGTCTGCAGATTGGAAAAGAGCAAAAACAAATAAAAAGGTTTCTTCCTTAATATGCTACAAGCAAATCTTCCTCCACAAGCGTAAACAAAAAAAAAATACTGTTTATAAAGTTCCTTGGAGATTTTGCCAGCACAAACTCCCAGGCTTCTCTCTCTGTTTCTTTGCTGACACCCTCCACTCTGTATGGGATTGGAGGGCTCTCACCGTGCGTCTTCTCGTTATCTGGTGTCACGCACGTGCGAGTAGGAGGATGTTGTATGGACCAAGAGAAGGTAATTCCACGCCAGGCCAGGGGGTGACGGGGTGCACTAAACCTTTTCCTGTTGTCTTAGCAGACCAGCCACGGGAAAACCTGTCTGATCCATAAGACGACATCACTTCCAGTTCCGGCACCTAAGACGATGTCACTTCCGGTCCTGGTGCCTAGGCTGAGGTCACTTCCTGTTCCGACGCCTAGGTTGAGGGCACTTTCAGTTCCGGTGCCACAGATGACGTCAGAAGAAGGTCACTTCCGGTCTTCCTCCTTAAAATCGCCATCTTCCTAAACCTAAGTCAGTTCATGTCTGGACTCCAACCAAGACACTTCTGTCTAAAACCAAACCCATTGCAGCCAGCGATAATATACGGGTGGCTGCCCCAAACCGTTTTAAGTGTGTTGACTCTGATCTTTTCACATTGGATTGCCATCAACTAAACTCTACAATGTAGATTCGGCCCAAAGGCAAACCCCTCTAGCGTCCACTCCACCTCTTTTATATGATCATAGGTTGTTTAGCAGCCAATTGTGAAGGACACTCTAGTGTATCACCCTAACCCAATTAACGTAGCATACCAGCTATGTCTACATGTCATTGGCCTCCCCAAAAATTCTTATATAGCTTAGTATTATTTTTCTGTGAGCGCTCCTGCAATATCTGTAGCAGTACCCTCGCGTTCGTAACACGGTGGCTTGTTTCTTCAGTGGGCCCCTACTCTTCCCTGTGTGTAAGCCGGCTTCTCTATTATGCACGTCTAAGCTTCATGGCAGCTATTGTGCTGAAGCAACCGCCGTGTACCTGGTGCTTTGTGTTAAGGTTGGCCACCCCAAAACACTTTCTTCCAGGAGTGGCAGTCGGCAACACTTTTACTGCCACCCTCAGATGCCGGAAATACTTACAGCGGGTCTCAGGCACTCACCTACATGCTGCAATGAAAGAAAGAAAAAAAAAGTGAAGTCCACCGTTTTAACTATTTATATGAGAACATGTTGGCTATGAATAGTTCAACTTTTCTTGACTGGTATACTTGGTGTAGTGCCAAGGTGCTACACCACAGGTCTCATGCCTCTCTGGAGGCTGGCAGCACAGACAGGGCCACCAACAAGTCAGAAGCAAATACTAATATAGCTTACATTCTTGTGAAAAAAGTAAGTAAGCCCTATGAAATGTTTTTTCTTATTAAACATATGTATGCTTGTGCTTGGGAGACATCTTAAGGGCTCTGGTGAGGGTAGTTATCCACTGTACCAGAGGTTGACACTGTTTGCTAAAGCCTTTTCTCTTCCTCTTTCTGTAGAACGGAAGACTGACAGCCATTCCACTTCTGATGTCACTTCCATTGTCCACCCTCTTGGACCCAACCCTTCCAGCCTGGAAGCCATATGACGAGCAGTTCAACCATCTTTGAGTTAGTTAGTTCTCTCTTTTGAACTTGGGTCTCAAAAGACATCTCTGCAACTTGAACCCGAAACCGTCAACAGTCATGACCGGATGAGCCGGCTGATGAGGACACTCACAGGAAGCAAAGGGATGGTCAAAAAGTGCAAAAGTGCTTCTATTAAAAACCAAGTTCAAAACAAACAGCATCAATAGTGCAGTGCATAATCCACAATAAATTATCAAATAAAATGAAGGTGCTAAAGGAGATTAAAATAAATTAAGATAAATAAATCCATTAAAACACCAGAGGTTAAAACACACAGCTATCAGGTCCTTCCTGCACAGTCAGACGAGTCCAGCACAATTCTACCTTCGTTTGCTCGACTCACCCCTTGCTTGCTCAGCTGGGAAAATCATTAACAGCCACGAACTTCATCACCTGACTTCCATCTTACCCCACCACACAGCTCTAGCCAGACTGTCCAAGGTCAGTCCTCTCACCCACTCCGCACAGTAATTCATTGGGGCAAACCAGCCCCTGGAACGCCACTCAATTGCTCCTTCGCGACGCCCAAGATCACGCTGCCTTTTCTCTCCAGGTGGTCGGCTCATCCTGCATGAGACGGCAGAGCTACACATTTTTTGCTCTCAATTCTCCCTTTAACCTCTGATGCCCCTTGTCTTCTGATATGTTCCTTTCTCTCTTCCCATATCTGACCCATGCAGGCTCTTTTTAAATCTGCTACCTAATCGGGTGCAGTTGAGAGAAGCCACTCCCTGCACGACAGCATGGAATCTCCTAATTGACCAACCCACATCTGCGCGTGAATCCGGCGCAGCCAGCTAATGCCGCCACTAACCATGCAGTGAAACGCACTTACGCATCGTCACACATGCTTGGAGCATGCACCTGCACAGGGCGTGATTATATATTTTAAATCAGCACAGTGTCATGGACCACATGTCACACAAACCTTCAGTTATACAGGGTCACCATGGTGGTGCCCCATTCCTTTTACATTGTTGTGTGACCTTTTACAGTAGATATATCAAGATGTGATCCTCTTTAAAATGGTACCTTCAGATAAACAGATATGCCATTTCCATCACTGGAAAATGTAAGTACACCCTTAACTCTAATAGCTGGCATTGCCCCCTCAAGTAGGCACTTCCCATAACCGTCAACCAGTTTCTGACAATGACAGGAAGAAATATTATCCATGCAGGATTCATTCATCTGTGCAATGTGTGAAGGGTGTCTTTTGTGTACAGCACGTTACAAATCCCTCCCATGGCATGTCACTGCGATTCAGATCTGGGCTTTGACTTGGCCAATCCATTTCTTTCCATTCAGCCAGTTCTTAGTGGATTGACTGGTATGTTTAAGGTCATTGTCATGTTGCAAGGTTAACTTTTGGTTGAGTGACAGTCTGCAGACAGATGGCTTCACATTATCCTAAAGCTCTATCTGGTATAGTAAAGAATTGATAGGAGATTATATGATGGTGAACTGCCCAGGCAGTGATGCAGCAAATCAGCCCCAAACAATCACATTTCTACTACTATGCCTTATAGTTGGTATTAGGTCCTTCTGGTTAAATGCTGTCTTTTGGTTTTTGCCAAACATGTCTTGCGGACTGAGGCCAAATAACTCCATCTTTACCTTGTCTGTCCAGACCACATTGTTCCAGAAGTCCTGGTCTTTGCCTAGGTGATCACAGGGAAACTTTAGCCTTGCCCTTATATTCCCACACCATCTCATTCCCACCACCATGCCTTATAGTTGATACAGTATTAGGTTCTTCTGGTGAAATTCTCTCTTTGGCTTTTGCCAAACATGCCTTGTGGTACTGTGGTCAGTCCACCTAATCTTTGCCTTATTGTTCCATAAGTCCGGCTCTTTGCCCAGGTGTTCATAGGCAAACTTTAGTCTTGCCCTTATGTTCTTTCTGGGCAGTAAAGGGTTCTTTGTGGCACACCACCAATATTGATCTAATTGGTGTACAGCCTCTTTCTAATGACAGATTCATGCTCTTTGACGTCAAAAATGGCAACACCTACCTGTAGGTCCCATGATGAAATTCTGGGGTTTTTACAGACAGCTTTCAGAAGTTTACATTCTGCTCTCAGGCTAGCAAGTTGGCAGTTGCTTGAAATCTTCTCCACTTGCACATGATCCTCCAGACAGTGGGATGATTGATTTCCAATTGTTTGGAGAGCTTTTAAAATTTCTTCTGAGACTCTTGGGCATCTATAACTTTCTTTGTGATAGCTTTAGAGAGCTTTTTCGATCTCGGAATGGTGATAACACACACTTCAACAACAAAGAGCAAACCAAACTAATTGTCTGAGGTGTTGAATAAGACAGGATCAGACAAGATCGTCTCTAATAATCAGGTAGTAAACACGGTAGTGAATTTTAGGGGTATACACATGTGAAATTTACATTTAAGTTTATTTACACTATACAATGGACTTCAAACTCTAAACGTGGCATGATGTTTGTTATAACAACTTTATCTGCAGACACTGTTTAAATTAAGATCAAATCTTGATATGTCAACAAATGTTAAAAAGAAAAAAGCATTTCATGGGGTATACTTACATTTCCAAATTAGATAGATAGATAGATAGATAGATAGATAGATAGATAGATAGATAGATAGATAGATAGATAGATAGATAGATAGATAGATAGATAGATAGATAGATAGATAGATAGATAGATAGATAGATAGATAGATAGATAGATAGATAGATAGATAGATAGATAGATACTTTATTAATCCCAAGGGGTTGTTAATAAAGGGAAAACGGAGAAGATTGTGAGCAATTCTGGCTTTTCTCTAGGTGTTTTCCAGATTCCACCCACATCTCAAAGACACGCCCGTTCCTTTTACTGGCCAAGAGTGAGTGTGGGTGTCTTATGATGAAGTGTCAGTTTCTGCCTTGTGCTCAATGATGCTGGTATAGGCACTGGCTCTTCTTGACTGTGAACCGTATAAATGCACTAAAAAATGGATGATTGGACAAGAAGCCCCAAATTAAGATTGGCAATCCACTGACCCAGGAATTCTCTTCAGTTTAAATACATGCTGTCAAAAAATGCAGACAACATTACTGGGGTGGATTATTTGTTTTTAGCTCCGTTTTACTTTATTTCACAAAATGAAAGAACTAGCTGAAACAAAGAAGAGAAATAAACAACAATTAGGGAAAGAACACATAGATGGATATGGTGCATGGATAGAAGATCTACAAAGATGATGAGAGTCTTGCACAGTTTTAGAATCAGAGAGCTTTTTCAAAACACAGATTATAATCAGGTACACACTGAGCCAGGGCAGACTGGCTCTTCTACAAATTAATGATTTTGGCTTTATAAAGTTGTAGTTATCGGCAGCATACATGTTACAGTTGCTGATCCCAGGTCTAGAGTGCTCTAGAGTTTGGATGCCAGCTGGACCACTCTCTCTAGAAAGTTTAATCATTGCTCCTGTCTCATGGATTCCATTTTTGCATAGTGCCTTTCAAATGATTCAGTCATGAACACTGACCTTAGCCTAGGCAAGAGAGGCCCAATAGAGGCCCTCGGGTGCCTAGATGCTGTTCCATGGTTCAAGTGTGTGAATTTCCCCTTGGGATTAATAAAGTATCTATCTATCTATCTATCTATCTATCTATCTATCTATCTATCTATCTATCTATCTATCTATCTATCTATCTATCTATCTATCTATCTATCTATCTATCTATGTATAGATGTGCTTCCTAGGTATATGTGAAGATTTCCCCCTGGTACTTCACTTTTAACCCCCAACCAAAAGACTTGTTTTACGTTATGTGGTAAGTTTGAAATGACTGTGTGTCAGATTGACTAGCATCTAGTCCAAGACAAATTCCTGCCTTGTCATTGATGCTGTCAGGATAGGCACTGACTGACTGGATTAAGTGCATTTGAGAAAGTGTGAGTGTTTAAGTTATTTACAATGCTTATATAAAGTGTTTACCCCTTCAAAGTTTTCCCATTTTATTGTGAGACAGAACTGAATCACAGTTGGTTTAATTTTGCATTTTTGACATTCATCAACAGAAAGACTCTTTGATGTCAAAGTGAAAAACAGATCTCTGCAAAGTGGTCTAAATTAATTCCAAATACTGTATAAAACACAAAATAATTGATTGCATAAGTATTCACAATACGCCCCACCAAAATCATCCCTGGTGCAGCCAGTTGGTGTTAGAAGTTCCATAATTAGTTCAGTGGAGATCAGCGATATGGGGTTTCTTTCGACTGTAGTTTAAATGCAGCTTTATCTGGAAGGCTCAATTTGTGATGAGTCAATATAATGGAGTAACACACAATAAAGACAAAAAAAACACAGCAAGCAGCTCCTTGAAAAGTCAATTGAAAAGCACAAGTCAAGGGATGGTTACAAGAAAATATCCAAGTCACTGAATATCCCCTGGAGTCTATATATCAATCATTAACAAATGAGATGAACTCTAGAGCGGCTGTCCATAAAAAACTGAGTGACTGTATGAGGGGAAGACTAGTGAGGGAGGTCCCCCAAGAGACTTCTGAGAATTCTAAAGGATTTACAAGCTAGAGTGACTAAAACTGGAGAGGCCGAGAAGAGAAATACTGCTACCAGTCATAGCTTAATGAATGAGGGACAAAGTGAAGGCCACTGTAAAAAAAATGCCCATGACATCACAGTCTGCCAGAAAGCACATAAGAGACTCAAAAGTCAGATGGATGAAAGTTCTAAGGTCTGATGAGACCAAACTTGAGCTGTATGGTCATCAGACTAAACACAATCCTTGGCGTAAGCCCAACATTGCACAGTATCAAAAACACACATCATGGAGTGGAGATACTTTTCTGCAGCAGGCCTAGGAAAGCTTTTGAAGGTAGAGGGTAAAATGAAAAACAGAAAAATAAAGGGAAAATTCTGGAGGAAAATGAGATGCAGTCTGCAAAAAACTTGTGCCTTGGGGGAACATTTGTTTTCCAGCAAGACAACAACCCTAAGCATAAAACCAAAGCTCCACAGAAATGACTTAAGAATAACAAAGATAAAGTTGTGGAATGGCTGATCCAGAATCCAGACCTCAATCCAAATGAGAAAATGTGGCTGGACTTGATAAACGCCGTTCTTTTGCAATCCCCATGCAATGTGACACAGCTTGAGCAGTTTTGCAAAGAAGAATGGGAAAAAAACATTCTAGTGTCCAGATGTCCAAAGCTGGTAGAGAGAGACCTTTCTACTCTGACTCAAGGAGGTCATGGCAGTCCATGCATCTACTACATACTGAACACTTATGCAATCAATTACTGTGTGTTATATATTTGTGATTCATTTAGTTCACTTTGCAGAGATCTGTTTTAATTTTGAAATTAAAGAGTCTATTTTTCTGTTGATCACTGTCAAAAAGCCAAATAAAATCCACTGTTATATCAATGTTATATAATAATAAAATGTGAAAAGACAGTTAATACTTTTTATAGGCACTCTTAGGCATGAGCTTGTATAGGAAAATCAACACATTGATACTAGATATTTCTGGGCTCTATGCAAGTAGCGGGCTTTTTACAGAAGCTTCTGATTTATTTAAAGAGCTTCTGTAGAAGGCCATCTATCTATCTATCTATCTTATATAATATATTAAAGAAAGAAATCTTGTCCTCAACTAGGTCCTTTAAGTATTTAAATAGTTAATCAAACCAAAGAACCAGGCAGGAGGAAGCTTGTCCATTATGTCCTTTATCTCTTCAGCATCCTTATTTCAGCAATCTACTAAGTGCCCTGACTCGGCAGGAAAACACAATAACGAATTTCTGAGTAAACCAGGGGAAAGCGGACAAAAGGCAAAATAAAAGGAAATAAACACAAACCGTAACGATCGAAACCCAGACGAGAAGCAAAATCAAAGTAAAAAAAAAAAAACAGGCAATGAGTTGAAAGCCAGACAAAACTAGCAGATTAAATGGACAATAAATCAAAAGAAAGCAAGGATTTATTCAAAGATCAGATAAGGTGCATGGCCAAGGCTGATCTTTTATGCCAGTTGCTGATTAAGTCAAGGTCACAACCCCAGAGACTCTGCCCCTAGAAATGAGGGTAGTGACCCTGACAACAGTACACAATATGGCTCCTCTTAAAGTCAAAGCATCAATGACACTAAGGGACAGTGCCCTGTGAAGAGGTTGTCAGCAGATGGTCAAAGAATAAGAGCAGAGGTCTATATTTATAAACAACTGAATTTACATAACAGTGTTCAATTAATGCATACACATCACCTGACATTTTACTCTGATTAGTTTGTTAGTTTACACACTCATCATTTGATTGTTTCACTGGCTTACATGCCCAAATAACATATCTAAATAAAAGTCTCATTTCAATACTCATTGAGATCTGTCAAGTCTTACTGAGTACCTGATAAGTCAGCCAACTTGTTAGACCATCACCCAGGACCTTCTTGTTCTTTGTTGTTCATTTGACTTTATCTGGGGGTCCTGACATGCTTGAACAAGTATCTGACATTTATTAACCCTTTATGCTACTTCTAAAATAGATGCTACTGTATATTCTAATGTAGAAAGCATACAAAAATACTTTATGTGTAATAACACTATTACCCCTAAATGACTATATGATCCAAAGTCTCCTTTTTCTTCCACATTATCTATACTCAGAAATAATGGAAGCAATGCATGGAAGGATTGTCATCATATTAGACAGCC